>NW_020216165.1:3116-4246 GCF_003070985.1 Temnothorax curvispinosus | reverse complement strand
ATATACAAAATTTTTAACATGCTTCTTATCTCTTTGATTACGAAAGTTGTAACGATGCACCCCGTGCACTAAGCATCGTTCCCGGCAAACAACCGCCGGATGCCGCCCGACCGACGACCAGTCGGGCGAAGACCAGGGCGCGGTGCGCCCACATTTTAAACTTAGTCAAAACGCACCGTGTGCGCGGGCCAAGCGCGGCACCGGTGCCTCCCGACGAGCGACGACGGGAGCCGAGCCGCCCCGAGGACGAGCGCGGCGCCGCGCCGCCCCACCGCAGCGCGACGATCGGCGCTCCTAGCAAACCCGCCGCGCCGGGCGGGTATATAAATCGCCGTGTCGACACGAAAGACACACTTCGTCGAAAGATCCGCTTCCCAGAAGAAACCTAGTCCCAACTCCTAGGGAACACGCCAACGAGGTCCGGTGCTCCGAGTCTCGACTGAGGGCTCTCAGGTGTTCCCGCACTCCCTCAGAACTCACCCCGAAGGCACGGTTTTGCGGGGTCGAGCGCGCTCGGCCTCGCAACGAGGGCTCTCGCTGCCGCCGCCCCAGGGGCTCCGGAAATCTCCCATATTACGCGTTCCCTCACGCATATCATCGCGATGCCGCGACATTCGCATTATACCGCGACCGCCTAGACCTAATACGGCTATGTAATATACCGAGCCCGAGTACTGCGTCTATGTAACGACACCGCGGTCGTTATTAAATACCGCGCCGCTATCAAGTGCAAAGGCACCACATGTAATTATACCGCAACCGCCAGATGTAATACGGCTATGTAATATACCGAGGCCGAGTACTGCGTCTATGTAACGACACCGCGATCGTTATTAAATACCGCGCCGTTATCAAGTGCAAAGGCACTACCTGTAAATATACTGCGTCCGCCTATATGCAATACGTCTCTGTAATATATCGAACCTGAGTCCTGCGCCTATGTAACGACACCGCGTTCGCTATTAAATACCGCGCCGTTCTCCAGTGCACATGCACTGCCTGTAAGATACCGCGTCCGCTCCTGCACGGTAATACGTCTATCGAGTAACGATACCGCGTACGTTACCGAGTGCACCCGCACTCCTTCTCCGTTGTATATACCGCGTTCTGTCCGTCCCTGCGCTATCTCA
>NW_020216165.1:0-3106 GCF_003070985.1 Temnothorax curvispinosus | reverse complement strand
GTCCGTCCCTGCGCTATCTCAAATACCACCGAATCCGTCGAATAGCGGGCTACCGCGTCCGTTACCGAGTGCATCCGCACGGCCCCTTCGTTGTGTATATCGCGTTCCACCCGTCCCTGCGCTATATAGAATACTTAAGAATACCCGTATATGTAATAAACTGAATAAATTAATGCATGTATCACTAAATTGATTATTGTCTCTGGGCCTGTCATCGGACTCCTGATCCCGCACACCAGTCCGCGTTCGATAAAGTCAGGCCGTTACAAAGTAAATTTTTAACTCTTCGGCCCCGCCTCCCTCTCTCTCTCTCTCTCTCTTTCTCTCTCTCTCTTTCTCTCTCTCGTTCTCTCTGTTTCTTTCTTTTTCTTTCTCTCTGTCTCTTTCGACTTTTCTTCTTTTTCTTTTAGTTGTCATCTTTAACTTTGTCATATCCAATCATGGAAAACGAAGAAATTAGGAACACACACGCTATCACCATCTTCATCATCGACGAATTACGCACAATATAAGTTTAATTATTATTTTAAGGCTTACTCGTCTTTTCCTTCTCCTTCTTTCTCTCTCTCTCTCTCTCTCTCTCTCTCTCTCTCTCTCTTTTTCTGTCTCCTGCTTTACCTCTTGTTCGTCATCTTTAACTTTATCATTACATCTAATCGCGGAGAAAAATCATTACGAAGAATCATGTTATCACCAACTTAGGACCAGTTCCACAAACGTCGGTTAACTCTTAATCTTAGGTTAACTCTTCGTCTCTTTCTAAGGGGGACGTTAGAAAAAAATAAGGGATAAGTTAACCTGAGGTTAAGAGTTAACCGACGTTTGTAGAACTGGCCCTTAATCATCGACGAGTTACACACAATATAAGTTTAATTATTATTTTAAGGCTTACCTGCCTCTCTTTCTATTTTTCTCTCTTTTTCTCTTTTTTCGCTGTCTCTTTCTTTTCCTCTTGTTCATTATCTTTAATTATATATGCAATATCTAATCGCAAAGAATAACAAAATCACGAACAAACACGCTATCATCATCTTCATCGTAGACAAGTTGCACACAATATAAGTTTAATTATTTATTATTTTAAGGCTTACCTCCCTCTCATTCTCTCTCCTCCTCTCTCTACCCCTCTCTCTTTCTCTCTTTCTCTTTGTTTCCTTTTTTTTCTTTTTTCTTTGTCTCTCTCAACTTTTCTTTTTTTCCTTTCGTTTGTCATCTTTATTTTTGTCATATCTAATCACGGAGAACAAAAAAAAATTACAAACCCACACGCTATCACCTGTGTCATCGTCGACGAGTTACGCACAATATATGTTTAATTATTATTTTAAGGCTTACTCGTCTCTTCCTTCTCCCTCTCTCTCTTTTTTTCTTCTTCTTTTTCTCTTTTTCTCTCATTATCTCTCTCTTTCTCTGTCTCCTTCTTTTCCTCTTGTTCATCATCTTTAACTTTGTAAAATCTAATCAGAAAGAGTAAAAAATTACGAACAAACACGCTATCATCATCTTCATCGTAAACGAGTTATGCACAATATAAGTTTAATTATAATTAATTATAATTATAATTATAATTATTTTAAGGCTTACCTCTCTCTTTTTATCTCTCACTTTTTCTATCCGTCCTCATCTTCCTAATCTCATCTCTTATCATTTCTTTCTCTTCCTTGCTTTCTACCCCTTGCTTTTTCTGTTCTTTCCTTAATTCTCGTATTTCCTCCATCATTTTATTCATTATTACCATTTGTTCTTTCCCCTCTGGCAATCTCACCATTTTCCTACTCCTTTTAAACGCCTCTTCCTCCTCTCCTCTTCCCCTTACCTCTCTTTTTCTTTTAAAATAATCATCTATACTCCCTTCACTACATAAACTCGCACTTCTCTCTCTTCCTGTGCTAGCTACTTTACCTATTCTACCTGTCATCTTTTTGACCCTTAACAATGGCCACATTCAGGAAACACAACTGTTGAGTGAGCGGTCAGTGATTCTTTAATATGATTGGTTTTTACCTTTGGTTCGTCTCCGGATCTAAGTTTAAGAACCAATCATAATGAGCGTACACTGAGCGCATAATGAGAACACACTCTGTATACATATATCGATATTGATTTTATTCGATATACATTACATTTTTCTTTTTCTGGGCATTATCTAATTTAATTTCAATCAAAACTCATTTTTGAATTTAATTTTATTTCTCATTTTGTTTCAATCTAATAATCTAAATAAAAATGTAAAGAAAAAAACACCAAGTACATTTATTAAAGTAAGTAATTTTATTCTGTCTTTGTTACTCATTAATTGCTAAAAAAAGATAAAACGACGTTAGAAATGAACATTATCTAAGTTTTGATGAAAATAGAAAGCATCAAATATTACACACAATATAATATACATACATTATTTTTATTCGTGATTGTTATCTATTTTTTCCTTCTCTATCTTCTTCACATGCGCGGAAAGCGTTAGTTGGAGTTGACTTTTCACACCAATCACCTATAGAAGCATTTCAATATTAATCTCGAAAATGTGCATGATAAAAAATTGTGCATAAAACTTTGCTTACTTGTATATTGATAATCGCATGGCATCGAATAAACATACTTACAAACAGTTTACGGAAGATGTTTTTAAAGTGTCTGCCTCACTTAATTGTATTCTGTAACGCAAAATGCAATTAAATTCAGGATAGACACTTTAAACATCTTCTATAAACTGTCTGCAAATATACTTAAAATAATAAATAAATAATTTATTTTACAATTGTAATACATGTCACCTAAGACTTGTCTGTGCCATCGTGTAGCTCCCAAACAATACGTCAGAAAACATAGGTTTCTTCACAGAATATGGTTCTTTCTACGAGATTTATCGTTCCTCAGAGTTTGTCGCAGAGATCTTGAATCATCCTAATATATGTATATTAAATTGTTTACATTAGACTACCTAATATATATAATATATTAATATTATTATGAGACTTTACCTCTTTTTCTCTATCTCTTTTTTTCTTCTTCTCTCTCTCTCTTTCCCTCCCTCCCTTCCCTTCCTCCCTTCTTCTCTTCTTCTTCTTTCTTTCTTATTTATCTTCTTTGACTTTGAATAAACTTA
>NW_020216164.1:0-1195 GCF_003070985.1 Temnothorax curvispinosus | reverse complement strand
ACACGACCTATGAAATCATTTTAAAGCACATTCATTCGTGCGTCAAAACTGTTCGTGATGTGCTTTTTGAAAAAGCTGCTAAAAAAGAAATGTAGCAAACCGTTGGACAGGATAATACAAAACTAACTGTTTCAGGGGACGGAACGTGGAAAAAGCGAAGTTTTACATCTGTTTGGTGTCACTTCTATAATTGGTTATTATAGCGGTAAAGTGTTCGATGTCATGGTAAAAAGTGCTTATTGTAAAATGTGCGAAGTTTGGAATAAAAAACAAAATACTTCTGAATATGAAGAATGGCTCGAAAATCATGAAGTCGAATGCACGGCGAATCACGAGGGATCATCCGGTAAAATGGAGGTCGAGGCGATTGTTGAAATGTTCAAGCGTTCCAAAACTCTGCACGGTGTTAAGTACGGGAACTACATCGGAGACGGTGATTCAAAAACGTACTCCGGTATTTTAAATGCCGCGCCTTATGAAGACATTACTGTAAATAAAAAAGAATGCATCGGTCACGTCCAAAAGAGAATGGGCACGCGATTACGTGAGTGTAAAAAGAAAAATAAAGGGCTCGGCGGCAAAGGTAAACTAACCGGTAAAATAATCGATAAGTTAACAGTTTATTATGGTCTAGCTATACGTAGAAATTATGACTCAACAGAGAATATGAAAACAGCTATTTGGGCTACATATGATCGCTACAGTTCAACAAACGAAAATCCAAAGCATGACCTCTGCCCGGCGGGAGCGGAATCGTGGTGCGAATGGCAGCGCGCGTACGCAGAGTTACCAAGCAATCAGAAGCGAAAAATAAAAAGTTTTATACACACCTACGACGCTTTGCCGACTAATGTTTTGATGGCCATCAAACCAATTTACAAGGACTTGAGTAAACGAGAGTTATTAGATCGATGTGTTGGTGGATTCACGCAAAATAACAACGAAAGTTATAATCAACTGATTTGGAAAATCAGTCCAAAAATTCTTCCAAGCGGCTTAATACCAATTGAAATAGCTGCATATGTGTCAGCTTGTGTTTTTAACGAAGGCTTAAAAGCTATGTTACAAATAATGCAAACGATGGGAATTTCTATTGGCTCAAATGCCCATGCATTCGTAGGAGACGAAGACCAGGAACGCGTCGCCACTGCCGAGCGCTGCGCGCAAGAAAATACACGAGAGGCCAGAAAGCGTC
>NW_020216163.1:0-1817 GCF_003070985.1 Temnothorax curvispinosus | reverse complement strand
GGGTCGTCAGATGAACTCCCCCCACCACCTTCGTTTCAAGACCTGTACGTAAGACCGTGCTTGCGCCCGTCCGCGTCTGATGGCCTCTAAAGTGCGGGAGCGCGGGCGCAGCGCGTATCCACTCTCGAATCTGTGATATTAGGCCAGTCAATAAAGACACTAAAATTCGAAAATTTAACTTTAATTACAAAAGTTTTCAAATTTTGATGGAATATTGGGTGAGTTGAAATAACAATAAATCTCATTTTGCAACCATTTTCGAGGTCCGGAACATGTTAAATATATTGCAAAAAAATGTTAATTTATTATAACTTTGCGAAAAAAATTATAAAAGTGCTGCAAATTGATAGAATAACTTTTACAATTGCCCCGAACAGTTGTGCCAATTTGCAACCTTCTATGTTGCACGCAATATATATTTTTTTCATCAATGATGGAACAATTGTTTATTTGATCGTAATTTTGTCAAAAAAATTGCAAAAGTTTTGCAAATTGGTTGCAAACGTTGAGATTATTTTTCGTCACAAGCTGTTAAGTTTGCAACCTCGGACAAGGTCCGCAACAGTGAAAAATTAGCAACAATTATTATTTTGCACTTTTTACAAGCGTGAAAAAATTGAAAAATTTTGCAAATTTTACGGAGTGCTTCAAATGTCTTCCCTTATCCAAATATAAATTTGCAACCCTCTACTAGTTACGCAAATTATTACAACTTATTTGACTAAATACGTTATTTTATAAAAAATTTCAATGTTGCGCGCCTCGAAATAGGTTGCAAATCTAATACATTGCGGAAAATATTACAATAGACATTGCTTTAAGTATGCAGGACTTTTGCAATTTTTTTCGCAAAGTTATAATAAATTAACGTTTTTTGCAATGTTTAGCATGTTCCGGACCTCGGGGATGGTTGCAAAATGAGATTTATTGTTATTTCAACTCACCCAATATTACATCAAAATTTGAAAACTTTTGTAATTAAAGTGAATTGATTGTCTTTATTGACTGGCCTATCTAGAACACCGTGACCGCCGGGGCACGAAGCCCTCGGGGCACGCGCTCCGCCTAACCGAGTAAGTAAGGAAACGATGAAAGTAGTGGTATTTCACCGGCGATGTTGCCATCTCTCACTTATGCTACACCTCTCATGTCTTCTTACAGTGCCAGACTAGAGTCAAGCTCAACAGGGTCTTCTTTATTTCCCGCTAATTTTTTCAAGCCCGTTCCCTTGGCAGTGGTTTCGCTAGATAGTAGATAATAATTATTATCGACATTGTATTAAATAACGGGTATCCTCTTGAATTAATATTCAGGAAAGTCAATCTGAGACTAAAGTACCTAATCAACAATAAACTGAAATACACAAATGAAAATGATCGATCTAATCAACATAGCGACGACAAAATACAGAACAAAAAATTTATAGTCATTCCGTTTATAAAAAACATATCGAACAAAGCGGCTCATTTACTCAACAGCGAGGAGTTTATGATAGGATACAGAGTTCTCAATAATCTTGGTAGATTCGTAAAAGCACAGAAAGATAAAAATCCTGGAACTTCGAATAATAATGTAATATATAAAATTTCGTGTAAAGATTGCAGTGCTTCGTACGTAGGACAAACAAAGCGACAATTAAAAACCAGATTAAATGAACATAAGAGCAACATCAGGGCGGACCCGTCGAGACATTTTGTGATTTCCGAACATAACACAAAATTCAATCACACTTTCGATTGGGATAATACATCGATACTCGACTCCGAACCTAATTTTCATAAGAGACTCATTTCTGAGATGCTACATATTAAAGAACA
>NW_020216162.1:0-5550 GCF_003070985.1 Temnothorax curvispinosus | reverse complement strand
ACTGCTCTTTTTCTCACGGGCAGATGCTTGCACGTTCTTTTCACGTTTCTGCCGGTTGGATCTGTACTCAAAAGATACTTATTCCATATTGTTTTCACATTTCTGCTACATGTTTACTTTTAACAAATAGTATAAAATTTCACAGTAGCTTCTTACAGCAGACTACTGCAATAGTACAGTAAGTACTCGTTTAATCACAGATATTATGCACTTTTGTCGCAATTTTGGACTGTTTTCTTGCGCACTTCTTCGGACGCATCTGAACTACCAAACTGGTTACCAGGGAAAGTACATGCTAAGTTGTAAAGCGAAATTATAAAGCACATGCATGGAGGGGTGCAAGGGGGCTTACATGGGTGAGCGCACGTGAACAGGAAGGCTTTTCTCCCTTGCACCCCCCCCCCCATGCATGTACTTTATAATTTCGTTTTACAACTTAGCATGTATTTTATGTTGTAAAGCGAGGTCCACGCTGCCTACCGACGGGGTGGGTGCGGGGGGGGGGGGCAAAGGCCCCCTCGCACCCCCCCGTGTATGTGTGCTTCCCACGCATAATTAAACTAATGAAACTCCCAGCGTGAGACCTAACTGCTCGAGGGGCTTCTCACTCAAGAAATCTGGAAATCAAAGAACTTGGACTGCGGCATTCGCAATGAAATTTCTATTGACTCCCATGTTGATTTCTAAGATTTCTTCGGGATTACCAGTGATTTCCACTGATCGTCAGCAACTGCGCCGGGCTCGACTCGGGCGAGGTCGGGACAAATCGGTTTTTTTTTCGATTGCTTATATTCGTACGAATCAAGTAAGATGTTAAGAACGTAAAGCAATTCAAATTTTTTAAATATGTACGAAATTAAAAATAGTTTTCCATGATAGTTTTTAGATTGTTTTTATTCTTAAATAAATCTCAAATATATATTTATAAGTATAAATATATTATAAATATATATATACATATATTATAAACGTTACGAAACAATTAAAATAAATGATTTAAATAAAAAATGATTTAAATAAAGATGAATATTAATAGATATTTGGGGAATTTTTTATTAAAATAAATAAAATTTAGAAATTGAATAAAAATATTAGTTTATTAATTGTCTAAACAAATTATTAGTCTTATCTTAGGTAATTACTATTGGAATTAAACGTTAAAAGTGAATGGTTATTTTGATGAAACAAAAGTAATTACAATTCTACAAGAAAAAAATATTGTTTTAAAAAAACCGTGTTTTAAAAACTGGAGTGAAAAATGATTTAGTGTCGAACATTATAGTCGTAATGTTTTGGTATGAAATTATAAAGTTTGTTTAATGTTTTAAAAAGTATATTAAAACGAATGTTTCTACACAACTTATCTGCAAAATGTATTTAAATCATGTAACTGCGTGTGTAACTGCGTACTACATAATACATTACAGTTTAAATTACATAAAATACTTTTAGTACTTTTTAATAACAGAAGAATTAATTTGTGATTCATAATAATCTTAAATAATACTCGAAATAATACATAAAATTACACAAAGAAAAATTCTTAATACTATTTATTTGATAGAATCTGATAAAATCTTCACATTTTTCAAATGACAATTATTACTGTGTCTGGAATTAACAGCCATATTATACAGTCTTTTTACTTATATCATAAATTTATTAAAACTGATTAACAATTTCTTTGGCATCACGTATATAAATAAAATAAAATATAATAAAATAAAATAAAATAAATAAAAAATAAAGCAACATTATACATTACTACTTTTTGCTTCCTCATAAAGGAAGCTTTGTTTTCGTAAAAAAAATTTTTTTTTTAGTTGCTTTTGCCAATGTGTTCAGAATGTTCTAAAACGTCGAAAAATCGCTATTTTAAAAAATGTCGGTATGTGTGTATGTATGTGCCAAATTTACCGAAATTTCTATAACTCCAGAACTAATCAACCAAATCTTAACGAATTATATATGAAATAGGGGTAGAAAAAACTGAAGAATATATAGAATTAATAAAAATTGCTAATAATCAAGGAGTTCTTTTTTAATAAAATTTTGAATTTTTGCAGAAATGTTTGTTTATGCTTTAATTTCCGCAAATTTGGAGATATCGATCTATTTCTAATTTTATTATATTTTTCAGTCTTTTCTACCCCTATTTCATATATAATTTTTTAAGATTTGGTTGATTAAACTCAGCTTTATACGTGATCTTGGTATTGAATTTGGCGATGATCGGTAAAGGGGTTTTTTGCAAGTAGAAACCTTTGCTCACAAAGCTTCCTCTATGAGGAAGCCAAAACAAATAGAGGAAGCTTTGTGAGCAAAGGTTTCTTGCACACTTAAAAACTATGAGGAAGCAATGTGCAGGTTTTTACTTGCACACTTTACTTGTTTTTTCTTAAAACAATTCTTTGATTCTTATAAATATGTTTCTTGAAAGTGCCAAACCTACGTCAGTAATGACAGGCGCAGATGTTGTTAATTTGTACTTATTAATGTTTATATAACCGTGTGCAAAAGTGTTCATTAATGTTAAATATCCCCCACCCGTAAGTCCAGACCATTGACATGATACTCCAATATCTCTTTGGTTTCCTTTAATGTTTGCATAAGTACTAGAATACTCTTTTGTTTTTCATGTTGTGCCATTTAAATAACCAAATCCGAGAACAAGGCCTATAAGACATTCATTATTGTCAATCCGATTAAATACTGTCCAATCACCAATATTTATTTGCTCACATTCCTCAGCAAAATCCTCTGAAAGATTTACAGTATTTGCTTTATACGACTCATATTCAGATTGTCGAACTCTCTGTAATCTATCACTACTTAATTTTCCCGAGAATTGATTTAAAAGCCAACAGATAGACGATTTTCTTACTATACCCACTCTATATGACTCTATGAGAATGCAATTTCGTCAGCACTACGTGTTGGGCTCCGCGTCAACAAAATTTTTTTTCCGTGTAATCTTTATAACAACTGAATTTCATTACGAAACATGAAAAACAAATATTTTTATTCTACACACAGTTTCACGACAAAATTCACAACAAACTTATGTACTTTAGTCAAAAAAATTAAATATTATTTTTACTTACGAAGGGTGATTACTTTATTTTGATAAACTTTATTTTAATCTCGATTTTAATAAAACAGATATGTAAGATAGATAAAAGTTTGATTGTGACCAACAATTATCATAACCTAAAAGATATAAGAAATGTTATGTCAAAACTCGGACTATCTCGGATTACTTCGCTCTCGACTTCGCTTCTTGTCAGCTGAGGCCGACAAGACTCGAGTTAGCACGAAAGAGATCCGAAGTAATGCACGAATCAGTATGAGTTGGTGTGAGTGCGTGACACTGAGAAAACTTTTATAAAATTTCCACTTTGATTTCTATGTGATTTCTATCCATGGCTGACAGATTTCTGAATGATTTCTGTTGATTACTAAGATTTCTAAAAGATTTTCTTAACGTTAAAACAAGGAAATCCACGATTTCTCAAGTGAAAAGCCCCTCGTAACTGCTTGAATTGAGATGTTTGGTTATTCTGCACGATTGATTCATTTAAAATTGGCGCAGTTTTACATGCGCGTGCGACCACTGAGCATGCGCATATGGCCGCAGGGCACGTTCAGTGTTGCTACATGTCGTCGGTATGACAGAAATCATAACCTGATTCCTGTCAACTTTAACAATTAATATTTCGCGTCGCGGGGCAGAGTGACACTTTTTTCTGCCAGATTCGTTTGTTTCGTGCAAAAACACGTTGATTAAGCCTAATTGCATCGATTTCTGTGTTGAGGTAGCTAAACTGAAGAATTACCAATCTTTGTATTAATGTTCTTTTTCGCTGCACTTCTGCACTAGTACGACAAGTGAACTTATTGCACTAGTTCAGAAGTGTAGCAAAAAAGAACAGTCCATTGTCGGCAGTAGTGTAAAAATTACATATTTTTCGTATAGTATAACAAAATCTGCTAACACAATCTAAATAAATAATAAATGCTAACAAAATATAAATAATGCTCGTTATTTTCATTCTCTCTTACATTTTGTTTTTTTTTTATTCTACTTTTCATATATTCATTCACACTCTCGCTTGCTCGCACGTTTGTCTCAAATAAGATACACTGAAACAACGAGAAAAGAAGATAGATTCTTATTATTAGTGATAAATGTAACCGCGTGACGGAAAAGGAATTCTTCTTTCAACCCAATAAATTTCCGACTCATGCGAGTCAGTGTACCACGATTATGGAAAAGAAAATAAAGGAATTACGCTGTTTATAAGATACAAATAATGTATATATGAAGTATATATGAAGAAAATCATCTACAAATTTTCTTTTTGGAGTATGTTGTCATGTCGAGGTCTACTCGACGCCGCGACGGTCTCGACGTAAGCAACTCGCTGCTTTTCCGAAAAATACGTAATTTTTACACTACTGCCGATAATGAACTGTTCTTTTTTGCTACATTTCTGAACTAGTGCAATAAGTTCACTTGTTGTACTAGTGCTGAAGTGCAGCGAAAAAGAACATTAATACAAAGATTTATTTAAATTACAAAAAAACCGATTTTTCCCAAATAAAAATTACAATAAAGATGTCATCCCCAAATGATTTCCAATCAATTCCATTTATAATAAACATTAAACATAGTCACTATCTGCTAACTTGACGCTCGATAAATTTTGTTAATAACAAAAAATCTATTCTTTCCTAAATGTTTAAACAATTTTCCCAAATGATTCCCAAATTATATGAAAAAGAATAATTCCAAAATATTCAATTTGTCTGCTAGCTCTACGGCGGTCGAGGCAAGAGAGATTACGAGTCGGTACTTCGAATGAGCGTGCGGGGTGATAGAGGGAGGCAAAGGAGCTAGAAGTGGTAAACGGATGTATCGACGGAAGGCGGAAGAGACGAGTGAGAGTAGAAGCGAGTCGGCGCGATCAATCGAGTGAACGAGCAGGCCGGGTGATAGTGAAGGGCGTACCAGGATGATGGGAAAAAAACAGATAGAGTTGAAATAGATCGGCCGCCGCGTTGAGCGTGAGAGCGATCGAGTCGGCGGGCGAGAGAGGTGTTGCACCGACGGAGGGCAGATGAAGGGGTGAGAGTAGCAGAGAGTCGGCTCGATCGATCGATGGATCGAGCGGAACGAACGACAGGGATGTGTGTGGCATGGCGAGAAAATGGCAGAGAGAGTGACGGAGAAGGTCAGCAGGAAGAAGAGGGAAAGAGAAGTGACAGAAAGGATAAAGTAGTAAGAGAGAGAAGGGGCGAGAGGGTAATAGCAAGACGGGAAGGGAAAGAGAAGGGAGGAAGCGCCGAACAATGTGCGCTGAAAATGAAATCGGCCGCCGCGGGACAGGGGTGCGAACAAGAGAGCTGAGGAGGAGAGGAGACGAGAGAGAGAGGGTAAGGGCGTCTGGGCCGTCTCGCCAGTGCCGTACGTCTGATCGAATTTTCGTGACGCGTTTTCGAATCGCAAAATCGAATTTACTTACCGATCCAAAAGGAGTTTCACTTTGT
>NW_020216161.1:0-3185 GCF_003070985.1 Temnothorax curvispinosus | reverse complement strand
ATCATTTCCGATCGAATGGCGCAATATTTGGTTGGAGGAATCGAAGTTAATCTACAATTCTACAAGATCTGATTTTATTTCAAGTTCAGACAAATGTTTAATTAGAATGTTATTTAAGCATTTAATTGAGCGTTTCTCAATCTATGATTCAAACTGCAAAGTACGTATGCGCGGGATAACATTGCGATACGTAGATTTAGGGAAATGGAAGCCTGGGCGTGGCTCAAAACCCTATTTGAAACCGTAAACGGATTCCGACGAGTTATGAACTAAGTACTATGGCACCGCGACTGAGCAGCACTTGGTGCTAACGTGAGAAAAATAAGATAACTGCGAAGTCTAGCGCGAATCTAGGGTGAGTTATGGACCTTATAATTCTCTGATGCCTACTTACGACGCCCGCAACGTGAAATTTAAGAAAAATAAAATCTCATTATACTATAATTTACGTCAGAAAATACAGAGCGATGAATAATGTTCTGCAAATTTAAATTTAAGTTTGCCTCTCGTGAAACGATAAAAATAAAAGTCATTTTTTACAGACAGATCGTTTTGTTACAAAATAGATACCATATAAAAAAACGAGAAACGTATTTTTGTGCAAAAATGATCCATTTTTGAATTAAAAAACCGATTGGGTTTTTTTTCGATTTATAGAGACTCACAGGATACAATTACAATATTCATAAAAGTAAAATATACTTTTTATCGATAGCGCGAAAATTTCATTGATATAATGGAACGTGAGGTCAATAAAATTGTCGAAAAATAATTAAAAAGAGAAATAATTATTCTGTTGATAGAATGAATTTAAAATAATTAACCGCAAGTTCTTTAACGTTTCAAAAAATTTTATTTATCAAATGAATATATTGCCCGTTTTTTACACTATTTTTCGTAGAAACATTACCGCGAAGGTTAAGCCAACATCACGTCGTTTGAGAAAGAAAAATGTTTCGAAAACTTATCACGCATTTTTATCCTTCATTATTCAAATATTTTCTTTCCATACATATATTTTTCTCCGTAAGATTTTCACGAAGTAACTCACGCCGATTCGAAATTCGCATACACATTTTTAAGGGATGCATGAAAGTGGTGGAACAATTTCTACCACTAGAAACTAATTTCATTTATTAATAAACGAATAAAAATCAATGAAATAAATAACTGTTGGCTTGTCCATCAAAAAACTACAGAAAATCGAATTGAGGCCGAGTCTATCAGCGCGGGTGTCCGCGCGATAACGCAATTGCGCTCTTTGTACGCTTCTGGCGCTTTCAAAATTGGTGCTTTGAAAATTCATTTGCGAATGTTTCTCGCTACGCGTGCCATATGCATGCTGTTGAAATATCGCGCGCCGCTGCTTGAAGGGGGACCCGACGCGAAATCAAAGCGAGCCGAGCATGGAAACGATACCAAACGTGACACCGAGTCGCGCCATTACCGCGGCTATGCCTAGTTATACGCGCTATCTAAATCCCCATGGAAGTCTCGTTAGCCGACGACGTCGGGATCTCGTTAAAGCGACCCAACCTATTCCCGCCTCGAAGCTCTCGTGTATAGTCAGTCATGACCCTTTTACAGGCGGCGCAGTTCGTCGCCCATATCTCTCGGCAACGCCTTCCCCCGTTCATCCCTCCGATCGAATTATATCATTATACTTCGATTGCCTCCGTTCTCACCGATCGCTCACGCGACACAGTCTTCTTGCGCGCGTTACGCTTTTCGCGCGTCCTTCGACGGGGAACTGCGTTTGATGGCGTCGATTAGCATTAACCGTGACTAAATAATATTCTTCCTCTATTGGGACAACACTCGTCCTTTGACGAGTAAAACTCCCTCCAATCGAACTGATTTAACTAATTTATGCTGCGTTGCGAAAGCTTTTACTTGCGTAAGCTGATGTGGCCTGCTCTGGCATGTACGAATTTATTTAAACACTTTAATAAGTAAACGGCAATCAACATGTGTATAATACGGAATAAATAAATATTGATATACTTTTAAAATGGGATCTTATTAATAATAATTTTTATGAATTTATATATATATTTTACAATTTATCTGAGTATACGAAAGAGGTAAACTATACAATTATTTACGAATAATCGCTGCAACATCGGGGGGAGGAGGGATAGGAAAGATCTGATTGCTGTTTCCAACTTGCGCTACTATCTTAAACATGATATCGCGCGAAGTTGAATATTACACCGCGAATTAGAATGTCGCTGTTCAGAGGATTCTCTAGATGGAGTTTATAATCCACGACGCGTATGTCATTACGATGTCTTCGTCGTAATGGAGGTCGCGGACGTGTTAATTATTGATATACCGTGTGTTTCCGTAGTTCTCTAACGGCGTTCTTAATTCTGAATCCGCAGGTGCACTCGAATCCCAGGATAGATGATGCAACGATATATCCAAATTGTAATACGAGCTTTTTCGCGTATCCATAAATACCGGTAAATCCGATCAGTGGTACGGTATCGTTTTTTTTTATTTTTATTTTTACCGCGAAGCGCTCGACTTAACGAAGCCGTTTTCTGTGTCGGTAGAAGTTCACTTCATTACATGCAGAGTGAGCAGCAGAGGTACTGTTCCGATATGTATATATCATTAAGGAAACAAAGAACGAAAGAGGGAAATCGGGATTGCAGAAATATATAATATAATAAATAATTATGTTCTCTTAGTGAACTTTTGGAACTGGAAATGCGTTAGCGAATTTGCAGAAACAGGCGGTGCGTCAATAATTAACGCGTAACCGTTAACTGAGTCGGTTCTGTTTACAAGCTCTAAAATAAAAAGACTCTATATAGGAATTAGTTTATCCGTTTATCTGTCGATTGGACCACAATCGCGCGCATAGCACATCTCGAAATGTATTATTAATGTATATGAGATAAGGCAACTAAAACCGCATCTAATGATAGTAGATATAAATTTAGTCGACATAATTAGCTTCACGGCGTTAAGCAAATCGACGTACAGCATCGCTCATCACGTTAATGATTGTACGATTAATTGGGTTGGATGTAGTCGCTAAGGCTCAGCGTCATTTAGTGCCACTTAACGGAAGACAGAGTGCTTATTCAGAAGCACCACGTGTCAAATGACATATCGCTTTGGTAACGCTGAGGAAACATTTTGCATGGAATACACAGTCTGATGAAATGTCGATT
>NW_020216160.1:0-5933 GCF_003070985.1 Temnothorax curvispinosus | reverse complement strand
GATAACGGAACTAACGGAATTAATACATAAAATAAAGATATAAGACGACAACGGAACGCGGTCTATTACATACGGAACGCGGCTACAGATATCGGATATGCTATATGAACCGAATTAGATATTCTATATGAATCATCGGCAGTGCCGGGGTGCCGAAATGCTGAAACTAATTAATACAACGAAGCGCGGTATTTTGCATCAGAGGATGGCGGAATCCTGGGGTCACGGTCATGAGAACCCTCGCTGCGAGGCCGAGCACGCTCGACCCCACGGTGCCGTGGCCGTCGGGGTAAGTGTCAGGGAGTTCGGGAACACTCTGAGAACCCTCAGTCGAGAACCAGAACTCTGGACCTCGTTGTACGTGTTACCCTAGGATTCGGAAGGTAGCTTCGTCAGGAATAGCGGAGAGCCGTGGTGAAGACGAAGTCTCTTCGTCGAGCGCGCCGGCTTTTTATACCGCTCGGCGCGGTGAGCTTGGCAGGAGGGAGGTCGATCGTCAGGCGACGGTGCGGTGGTGGGAGCGGCGCGATCCCGCATCTCGCGTGCTCGCTTCGGCGGGGATCGGCTCGCTTCGGCGCTCGTCGGCGTCGTGCGGGAAGGCACCGGTGCGGCGGATTTCCCGCGCACACGGTGCGTTTTAAGCGTTTAAAAAAATGTGGGCGCACCGCGCCCTGTCCTCGCCCGACGGAGAATCGGTCGGGCGGCTCCCGGCGGGTGGTAGCCGGGGACGATGCTTTGTCGAAAGGGGCGCATCGTTACACCACCCCTCCCCTTATATGTGCCTGAATTGAGAGGCACAGGGGCATAGTGTCCGGCTGGTTGGAGGTGCCGGTCGGCCGGGTGGTCCCTTAGGCTGGCTGTCTCCTGGACTTCTCCTTTATCCAGCGGACGGATCCGTCCCCGTTAAATCTGATGTGCCAACGCCGGCTCCCGATCGTCGCCTTATATTGTCGGGCGACGTGGCACGAAAAATGTGGGACCTCCACTATCACCCCGGGCTCGACCTGCACCGGGATCGGAGGTGCGGGCAGCGGCCCCATTACCCGTGCGGGTTGGAGCGTCGGCCGTGGTCGTCGGGGGGCCTCCACCAGTGGCCGGGGGCGTCGTGGCGGTGGTGGCGGCGGTGCCAGCAGCCAGGCCTGCTTGGCCCGATTCGTCGCATCGGACCGTTGAATTATCGTGCCGATTTTCGGCACGGTTTTCGGTGGAATCGGTCGGGCCGGTGGCGGCGGTGGCGGTGCCGTCTCGGGCTCGCCCCTGTAGAGCGTGGCCCATCCTTGCCCGATCCCGGGGTTGGCCGGATTGTATTTCTCGTCGTCCTCGCCGAGGATTCTTGCGATCTCCGTGAGGATATCCCGTTCTTGCGGCGATGCTTCGTCCGTCATAGCTACGGTTGCTCTGACGATCGGCTTGCCCTCGCCTCGGTACGCCGGGTATCTCGGTGCTTGTTGTCATTTTGCGACGGTTAACAATGTTTTGATCGCGGTCGGTCGCGTAACAAACGTTTGTTCGTCGGCGTTTTCGTTTCGGCGCGTATTTTTCGGCCGCGTACGGTTGAACGGCGGCAGCGGTCGGCGCGAGCGCGTCCCCCACGCCGCGGTCCGGGCCAGGTACGTCGGGTGGTGTGTCGGTAGGGGCGCGCTTGAGGTCTTGCACGTGTACGTGCCGATACCATTTCCCCGAGCGGCTGCGGAGGTCCACGATGACGGGCGAAATAATGCGGCGTATTTCCAGTGGACCCAGAAACTTTGGCGCGAGCTTGGCGTTAAACACCGCTTCTTTGTTGGAGAGCGGGCGGTCCCGCTTCCACACCCATTCCCCGATACGCGGTCTCCATTCCCTGCGACGGAGATTATAATGTTTTTCCTGGTGCTGAAACGCGCGGGCCAGCTGAACTTTCACTAGCTCGTAAGCTTTGGTCAGGCGGCGGTGCAGGTGCGTCGGCGGCGTCGGTTCGTCGCGCGGCGCATCCTCCCCGGGGCGGCGCAATTCGCGGCCGTGGTTTAAAAACGCGGGTGTGTAGCCCGTCGCGTCGTGGGTCGCAGTATTATAGGCGAACTGGAGTTCTGGCAGGTGTTCGTCCCGGTTTTTGTGTTTTTTTGCGTACTGCGCGATCATGGTCTTGATCACGCGATTGGTGCGTTCAACGGGATTGCAATGGGGCGCGTATGCCGGCGTGAAGCGGTGGCGGATCCCACAATCGGCGAGGAGTTTAGCGAGCTGTCGGGATTTCAATTGCGTGCCATTATCCGACAGGATTTCGTCCGGGCATCCGTGTCGGAGAATGATGGCTTCCGTTACGTGTTTTACGATGGCCGGCGCGGTGGCCCGTCGTAATGGCCGAAGCTCAACCCACTTCGTAAAACAGTCCTGGAGGTTAAGGAGCCAGATATGGCCGGCGGCGGATCGCGGAAGCGGGCCGACGAGGTCGAGGGTGACCTGCTGCCACGGGTGGCCGAGCGCGGTCGGATGTAATTGCCCGGCCGGCTTTTCCTGCGCGACCTTATGAGCGAGACACGTTGGACATTCGCGGACGTAACGGGCGATGTCGCGGAACATCCCGGGCCAATAATATCGGTGTGCTATTCTCGCGATGGTTTTTGCTATTCCGAGGTGGCCGGCGGTTGGGGCGTCGTGATACTGTTCGAGGAGCGGTCCTCGCTGGTCTTTTGGCACGCATTCTTTCCATTGCTCGGCTGCCGGGGTGTCTTTGAAATCCAGGCTGTGGAGCACGTGCTTCCACAGCCGGCCTTGGTCGATCCTGAAATCGGGCACCTCGTGGGGCGTATTTTCGGCCGCGTGCCACATGCGCGTATACCATGGGCACTTAGCTCGTGTGACGACGAGGATTTCGGGTTGTCGGGATAACGCGTCGGCTACTTTGTTGAGCGCCCCTTTTCGGTATTTGATCTCGAAGTCATACTGTTGCAACTCGAACGCCCATCGTCCCAACCGGCCGGCTGAGACTCTAGTTTTTGTAGCCATTTCAGCGACTGGTGATCGGTGATTACCGTGAATCTGTACCCTTCAAGGTAGCCGCGCATCCGTCGGATTCCCCATACCACGGCCAGGCACTCCAGTTCGGTCGCGCTATAATTCCGCTCGGCGTTATTTAGCGTGCGGCTGGCGTAAGCGATAACGCGCTCGCCCTCGGGGAAGTATTGCGTCAGCACGGCCCCCAGGCCGGTGGTGCTGGCGTCGGTTTGAAGGTAAAATTGTCGCGAGAAATCCGGACACGCGAGAACGGGCGCGGTGGTCAGAACGGTTTTTAGGGCGGTGAATGCGCTTTGCTTGGCTTCCCCCCAACTCCACCGGGCGTGCTTTCGAGTTAAGGCGGTGAGCGGCGCGGCGAGAGTCGCGAAATCCTTAATGAAGCGGCGGTACCACGACGCGACCCCCAGGAACTGTCGGATCTGGCGGATGTTTTGTGGCGCGGGCCAGTTTGCGACGGCGCTGACCTTATCCGGGTCGGTTCGGATACCGTCGCGGTCGACGATGTGGCCGAGGTATTTGATTTGATCGGCGCAAAACCGGCATTTCTCGGGGTTAATGCGGAGGTTGGCCTCCCGGAGCCGGCGAAAAACTTCGCGCATAATACGGAGGTGTTCGTCAAATGTTTCGGTAATGATAACGATGTCGTCTAGGTAAACGAACACGTACGGTTCTAGGTCCGGCCCCAAAATGGTATCGAGCAGACGTTGGAACGTAGCCGGTGCCAAATGCAGCCCGAACGGCATTACCTTAAATTGCATCAACCCCTTGCCGGGGACGGTGAAGGCGGTCACGGGTCGACTTTCTGGCGCGAGTGGCACTTGCCAATAGCCGTTCTTTAAATCGAGCGTGGACAGGTAGCGAGCCCCCCGCAATTTGTCCAGCGTCGCGGTGATGTGAGGCAGTGGGTACGCGTCTTTTTCGGTGGCCTCGTTGACCAAGCGAAAGTCGATGCAGAAACGGGGTTTGCCGTCCTTTTTTCGTACTATAACGATCGGCGAGCTCCACGCGCTATGCGACGGTTCGATAATGCCGTCGTGGAGCATTTTTTCGACTTCCGCGTCGATGATCGCCTGCATGGCGGGGTTTCGTGGCCGGTAACGTTGCTTGATCGGTCGGTCGGTTTTGACGCGTATCACGTGCTGCACGCGGTCGGTGGGGCCTTGCACGGCCTCGAACTTCGCGAGCTCGGCGGCCAGGAAGCCGCGGAGGCGTTCCCCTTCCGTCAGCGCGCCCCCCTCGGACGCGTGCTCGATGGCGGCGGTCTGCTTATCGGCGTGGGGTGGATCCGGCGGCGGTATGGCGAAGTCTATTTTCGCCCATAGGTCTACGCCTATCAGGACGTCGCAATCTAACGTCGGCATGATCTGGAACCGGTGCCAGAACATCCTTCCCTGCACGGTAATGGGGAAGGTGATTAACCCCGGGATGGACGTACTTGACCCGTCGGCGAGGTGTACTCGTCCGTTAACCGGCTGAATCGGGAAATCGCGGGCTATCTTGTCGGCGGTTTGCGCGTTGACGAACGAAGCTTCGGAGCCGGTGTCTAGGAGGGCCTCGTACGGTTGCTTCGATACTATCACGGTCAGGTGCGGACGGGGCGTATACGCTATTCGGAGGACCGGTGGGCGGCCGCTTCGTCCCCGGCCCGAGCGGCATTTCCCGGCGGCGGGTGACAGTCTTTTGTGAAGACGCCATCCCTGCCGCACTGAGAACAGAAACGGCGCGATGGTCGGCGGCAGTCGAAGCGGGTGTGCCCTCTTTGCTTACACCGCCAGCAGCACTCGCGGCGGTCGTACGCTGCGGCGGCGACCGCGGACGGTGGGGCGGCAACTTGTCGGACGCGCGTCTGTTCCTCGATATGCTCGAATTCCTCCGCTAGGCGTAGGATGTCTCGCGTGCGGGTCACGGCGTCGCGGCGGATGTATAATTGATAACGCGGGTGCATATTATCGTAAAACGCGTCGATTTGCTCCTCTTCCGTGAACCCGGTGGCCCGTCGCATCATGGTCAGCATGTCCGTCGCAAACTTTCGGTACGGCTCGTCCGGTTTTTGTTGGCGGGTTTGTATTTCGCGGACTAGTTTGGCGCGGTACCGCCGCGGCAGGTAGTATTCGCGGAAATCAGTGCAGAAATCGTCCGGTGGGACGGGGGTGCCCGCTAGCTGGCTCG
The DNA here is from genome assembly GCF_003070985.1 of Temnothorax curvispinosus. Classification (NCBI taxonomy): domain Eukaryota; kingdom Metazoa; phylum Arthropoda; class Insecta; order Hymenoptera; family Formicidae; genus Temnothorax; species Temnothorax curvispinosus. Next base: position 770 of record NW_020216160.1, on the reverse strand, counting down.
GTTGTTTCGGCACCATAGAAGGGCGTCGCCTTTGCACATCTCCGGCAGCCCCAGTAATAATTGCGCGCCGGAATATTGATACGCGTTTTTGAGTTCTTCGAGCCGCTCGAGGAATGCCACGGGGTCTTTCCCATCAAAGTGGCACCCCCATTTCCGTATCTGGTCCATGACCTGGGCGGGGGTTTCGCTGGGGCGGTCCTCTGCGACCGGGCGGAAGGATACGAACGACGCGCTGGTTAGCGGCGGTGTATGAAACTGTAAATTGGGCGAAGCCGGTGACCGCGAGTCGTCCACCGGTACGAGGAGGTCTCCCGAGGGGTGCACGGTGATAGTGGGCGCCGCCGGCATTTGGCGGCCCCCCGCGGCGGTATACGGCCCCGTTTCCGGGTGCTCGGTTACGTAATCGCTTAAGCGTCGGCATAGCTCGTCGACCGAGCCGTCGGTATCTAGTTCGAGACGTTCGAGTCGTTCGAGCTCGGCGGTGAGCTGGCTTTTTGATAACGCGTATATCCACGATTTCGGCATGATGCACCTTGATTACCGTCTCTCGGAACGAATCAAAACGGTCCCTGTTCGGGCGCCATGTAACGGCCTGACTTTATCGAACGCGGACTGGTTCACAGGATCGGGAGTTTGATGAAAGGCCCAGAGACAGTAATCAATTTGCCATGTGACAGCAACATACACTTTATTCAAAACTATAATATGAACTATAATATAAAATACTCGGGATTCGGTATTACATACAAACTGGACGCGGTAGATTACAG
>NW_020216159.1:0-1920 GCF_003070985.1 Temnothorax curvispinosus | reverse complement strand
ATTTCTTTAGAACGCTAATTGCTGATATTATGGAGCAAAGAAGAAGGGAGGAGACACGTAGAAATGATTTTCTCCAGTTGATGGCCGATCTGGAACGGACAGAGGGTGAAAAATTTGACATGGAAATGATCACGTCTCACGCGGTGTCGTTTTTCATCGATGGCTACGAGACTTCCAGCACTTCTTTAAGCTTCGTCGGCTTCAATTTGGCCTCTCATCCAGAAGTGCAGGAGAAATTACGCGAAGAGGTGGTGTCTGTGCTTAACAAATACGATGGTGTGATCACTTACGACGCCTTGAAAGAAATGACGTACATGGATCAGGTATTTAACGAATCACAGAGACTCCTGCCCGCTGTAGGATTTTTGGACAAGTTTTGCACGGAGGAAACCGATTTGAGAGGATCCGACGGACTCGTTTGTCACGTGCCACGTGGAATGCACATTTTGATACCCATCATGGGCTTGCAGAGAGACTCACGATATTGGGAGGATCCTGAGGTGTTCGATCCCGAAAGATTTAGCAACGAGAGAAAACATAGCATCGAGAAATATGCTTATCTTCCCTTCGGCGAGGGACCGCGAATGTGCGTGGGACAGAGAATGGCTCAGTTACAGATAAAAGCATGTTTGGCTGCGCTCCTGAGGAAGTACAGACTAGAGCTTTCTCCGAAGACGCGAGTACCATTGAAGTTGACGGGTTCGACCTTCATCAACGCTGCTGAAGGCGGCCTTTGGGCCATCATTCGACCGATTTAACTACGAGATATTAAAAAAGAATATTTTTGTTACGGATTTTTTTCTTGGTTTTGATTTTTTTTTTTTTACAATTATATGGACTTTTGTAGTGTTAGTTTCTGTAAAATTAATATTTTTAATAATATTTTTCCATTGATTTTCAATGATATTTTAATGATGAGTTGAATTTAAAATATAACAAATATTAATAAACGTTGAGAAAATATTTTATTTATTCGGAGAATTATAACCATTATGGTCTTTTATTTTTTAACTGTATAAATTAGACCTAATTTTTGTTGTTATTTTGTTTCACGTTGTACTGTGACAGAAAATTGTAATTAATGTGTTTTAAATTATTTTTTGTGTTTAGATTAGATGTTATTGCAATAAAATGATAATGTTTTAAGGGCAGACACTGTCTTGTTGATGTAACACTTATTGCGCATGATTCCGCGATGCAAATTATTAATCATGCATAACTCGTCAAGGTTGCGATATTATTAAAAGGGACGCAGAAAGATATTAATGCATATTTATGCTCATGAGTTTCAATATTCACTGTCAGTACTGACAATCTACAAGGTGTCCCATTTTAACTGACGACCTAAGTTATCTATTGGACCACACATTTTAGAGAAAAATGTTTTAGATAAAAGTTACAGAGTTTAAAGGGGATGATTTTATTAGATTTTGGGTCCGGGTTTCGTGTTGGGCTCAGTAGCGCTCAAGGTATATATTTTTTAATGGAAACCCCCATTTTTTATTGTACCATTTTTTTCTACTAATTAATTTGAACAATTTTTGTCTGAAACATTTTTTTATATTTGCCTAATATGTATTTTTTGACATATTCAAGGAAAACTTGGTAACTTTTTCGATATTTAGCTTATGATATCTCGATAATTATTTGTCAGAGGAAAAAGTGATTCAAGACTTTTTGACTTGATTTGGTCTCAAAAGAATATGCTGTTGCAATAGTACTACAACTTTTTTAAATATTTGTGTATAATGTGTATGAAAGCTCCAAGGAAATGTCCAGTAATGTGTACATATTACGCATTAAATAAGAATGTATAATTTACAAAGAATGTATATCTAATTTATATTCTTAATACACTACATAAATCAGCTATTTTGTAAAATATAATAATTGAGCTGGACATAAGTCACATTTTTTTTT
>NW_020216158.1:0-1845 GCF_003070985.1 Temnothorax curvispinosus | reverse complement strand
ATATATCACGGTTAATACAAAGAAAGTCAACATGATATCGGACTAGATGTACTGTCCGTTCTTTAAAGTGTTCTTTGAAATTTCTTCAACGTTTATATTGAATTTTTATTTGGATTTACCTCTCTCCCTCGTTCTCTTTCACAGAAATATCGAATAATTAAATATTTAATTATTCAAATCCTGAAGTTTCAGATTCGAATCCTGGCTGAGGTAATAAAAAAAAGGATAAAGATATTTTATATCAAAAGATACTTTATATACCACAGGGGGTCTTAAAGGGAGTTTTGAAAGGACGTACCCAACCCCGAACTTTTCTGTGGACCAACGGTTTAACGTCTTTTTCCGAAAGACGGAGCCCAGTTTTTCCATCTAGAGAGACTTCTCTCCGCTAGATGGGAGGGGCAGGGTTTTTTTTTCCTCCGAGGCCTAGCGGGATTCGAACCCGGTTCTCCGGATTATGAATCTGGCGCTCTACCCACTAGACCAGCCGTCACCCCTCCTGGCTGAGGTAATATTTTTCGCAATAATTTCTTTACAGTTTTTAGAAAATTAAATTGCATTGATTTAATTTCGGGGAGGGAAGGGTATTAATATTCCAACGATAGCTGTGTTTCAAGTCAGACAAATAAATTGACGCGTAGTGTATAAGTAGAAATATATGTATATTTTTTATATACATTGTAATTTGTTACTTCTGTAACTATTAATTTCTTTATTTGCGCACCACATATCGCGCCTGACTCTCTCTCATTCGCCGTTTATTAATTTTTTAAATACTTAATCACATAAATCAAATATGATCCAAGTTTGTTGTGTGCAAGTAAGCTGGATGATGTATATTAAAAAGTTTTTTAGCTAAGTTCTTCTTGGTAAGTAACAAGGAACGGAACTTTCTTGGTTCTTGAATAGGAATACTATGCAGGTGTAACTTCCTTAAGGGGTCTCTCTCGTCAGTACCTTTACATAATAATAGTATTGCTGGTCGGTCTTTATAATTGAAAGAATGAGTGAAGTGAAAGAATGGAGTTAGAAACCATTCATCGCACTTTGCATGCAATAAGTAATATAAATCAGAGTTTTCTTCTTTATATATATCTCTCCCCTCCACCCTTTCATGGTATGATTTAAAAAAGGTCTTTATTATATTATTACAACCTTCCACGTTGCATGTCTCTGTGACAACTTTTAAAGCCATTTCATCTTGGTCAACAACATCTGCAATACATATTAATGTAAACTTTAAGTTTCTTTTGCATCTATTTAGTGCATAAATTGTAATATTTACCAATGTAACATGACATATGTTTAAGGGTCAGTATTGGTGTGTCGGCTGTCGTATGTCTAAAGATCCGTATTGATGATTCTGATATGTTGGCATTTATGTTAGGTGTACGCGAGATAAATGCACTCAAAGATTTGGTTTCACATACATCTTCATCAGGAAAATACATATGGTAAATCATAGTAGAATTATTCTGTTGTATAATTAATTTATCATTAAAAATGAAATGTTGAGGAACACCGGTAAAAGATGTTATCTTCGCACGTGATGATGTCCACACACCTATGCATTGTTTAAATACAAAAGCAAAAATTAATATAATAAAATGTTTTTTAATCAATAAAAGATAATTTTAAGGATCAACATTAAATTCATAAATGATAATAGTGAGTAGCAATCCTATGGTATGATTTTTATAAAAAATGTATACTAATTTTTATTCAAATTATATATGTACATAATTAGGTAAATCGTTACATGAATACTTTGCACATGATATTAATAAAATGCACATTGTATAGTTGCACAATTAAAATTACCTGTATAAATATCGTAGATATCAA
>NW_020216157.1:0-2841 GCF_003070985.1 Temnothorax curvispinosus | reverse complement strand
TTTATCACATTTTTTTAAGGCTTTAATTACAATTTTTTAATTATTTTGTATATGTCATCATGTTTGTGTCACCTGATGCTCAATAGACGTGCTGTGTGAAATTGTACAAAGATATTGCTGATTATAATGGGGATATTGCATGGGTAAAGTGTCTCCCCAGTAAGCAAGGAACATTAAATTAACGTTTAGAAATATTGACTTTATGTGTATTTTTTAAACGTTTTTTAATAATATTATACACATATTTGAAAAATATTATTTCGTAATATGATTTTTCTGAATGTTGTTAAAATATTTTGAAAACGTTACAGAAAATATTTTTGAAATGTTACTCTGACATTTATTTGAGATCAATGCAACAGTTCAAAATTCCTTGTAATTTGGACTCAGAAATAACGTTGGTAGTATATTAATTTTCTGTTGTTATAATGTTATCGTTTTATTGTGCGCAACGCTCATCGCGACAGCCATGTGTACATGAATATCCTACATACGATGCGTGAGTGCGTATATACACGTGTGTCAATCAAGGAGTGCGGAGTGCTCTTTATTTACAGCATAATTATATATAAGTAGTAACTATTATATTCTAAAAGTTGTATATTAATGATAAGAATTCAATTAACCATATACGTGCTATAATTATTTGTGCTATGAATAGTAGCTGGTGATGTAGGATTCATTTTCCGATTTACAAGAGAGATTTACAAAAGAGAGGAAATATCAATTAATTTTTTTACGTTCTATAATAGATTTGTCCTTGGACATTAAAAATATCATCAAGGTTCGTCAATGCTATTATTTCAATGGTACCAAACAGTGTAACTTTCTATAAAATAACCTCAAAATTTAGCGAAATATGTAAATGATAACGTATAAATAAGCTGGTACACTATGCATGACGATTTGTTGAAGTATTGTGCGGCTTTAATACATCATTGTTTGCATATATCACTGTAAAAGTAATTTAATATAAAATTGGTATAAAGTTGATAGATATGTAACAAACGATCAGTACAAACAAGACCAAAACTGACTTTTTATTTATTTCTATATTTTTTTCACATATATGTGCTATAATCACACTCTAAAGTATATAAATAGATTATTGTAGGCATATTTTATATGTACAAGGCAATGAATATGTCTTAACATATGGGATCAATTGTTGTATCAAATTCAAAAAACCACCATTTGAAAAATTTGACCCTGGCTAAGATAAACATCAGTGAACAATATATTATAAGGAAAACTCTGTACAAGATACTAGAAATGCTAAAAGATGACCAAGAAGCTTTTACACAAGTCGTAAGTAACGCTGCTTATTATAATTAAATTATGTATATATTAAATTACAACCTTTTTCTTATCTAAACTATATTGAATTCTTCTTGTTTTAGAGGCTATTAGACAACAATCCCTTGTAATACAGAGAAAGACTTGGAACACTCTATAATGGAATAGCTTAGATTTGCAAACATCCGTAAACAAAGGAAAAAATCTTAAAAGGTAAAAAAGTAATATAATGTATTTATGTCTGTTAAGTTAGCACCCTCCATAAAAAACCGGAATAACACATATGCAGAAATTAAGTGCTCTTTATGCGTTAATTATGTGCTCTATTCACGATTTTTGTGCTCGAGCGGTTTCGTGGGAAATTGCAATTGAAACTGAGGGTGCTGGCTTAACGTAAGCTAGCACCCCCACTCATTAAAATTACATATAAAATAAAAAACTCAATATGCTAGAATTATATGCTTTTTATGTGCTTTCAAATGCCTCAAACAAAATTAGTCTATCTGTAATAGTTTAAAAAATATATGCAAAAAAAGATATATATACTACTGGTATAAAAATAAAGTATCAGTTAAAATAGAGAAAGCGAAATAATTCTTGTCTTAAAATGTTTCTCGATTAATGTGTTCTCGAAATATGCACAATGAAATTTTCGTGCTTATCCCCTTTGACCGACCTGAACGTGAGTACCCCATACGTACAAGAGTACCTAACCAGTTAAAATACAGGTAGCAAATTGGTTTTAGTCTCAAAATATTCCTCAATTTATGTGCTCCCGAAATATGCACAATGATTTTAAAAGCATAAAAATCACATAATTTTTTTTGTTAATGTAATTTTTTGATACAAATTTTTTAAATAAACAATTATATATGTAATATCTAAATATTCTATTACCATATTCTTTTATACATCATAAAACAAATATATCCTTCAAGTATTAGTCACACAATTGTAGCGTGAACTGTACTATCATTCATGTAATATTATCATGAAAAACAATACACAAAAGATTCTATATAAATACAAATTAAAGTTTACTAAAGAGTAACTAATTTTGAAAATTACATTTTGTTTCTATTATTAGAAAGGGAATGTTAAAAATTAATTTAACATATGTTTACTTATATGTATTTATATATTGTTCAGAATCTCAGTGACCCATTCTCCATAATATTTAGCAACTTTGCAATACTTATTCCTAACTCATATTAAATAACTTTAAAAATGTATACAAATACATATACAAATACATATAAATACATATAAATAAAAATTTTTCTGAAATCTTATTAAACAAGTTAATCAATACATTAACTAAAACAAAAATCTTATTCTGTTTATTTTGAAAACACATAAGTTGAGGAACATTTTAAGACTAAAACCAATTCGCTATCTATATTTTAACTGGTACTTTATTTTTATACGTATGGGGTGCTCACGTTTGGGTCGGCCGAAGGGGATGAGCAAAGAAATCTCATTGTGCATATTTTGAAAACACATAAATTGAGGAATATTTTAAGACTAAAACCAATTCGCTATCTG
>NW_020216156.1:0-1137 GCF_003070985.1 Temnothorax curvispinosus | reverse complement strand
GGTGCAGTATCAAACACGGCGTAGTACTTTCGGTCCCGCTCCTCCATAAGGAATTCATCGCCGATTATGCGGACCATCATGATAACGGCATGGCTGGTATATTATTAATTATAACAATTATTATTTATATGATTATTTGTATAATTTATGTGATCGTTATATTTATCTAATTTATGTAATTATTACGAATAACTGATGAATAACTGCAATCTCTCGTTGCAGTGTGGTATCACCACGTCGATAGCACACACACCGCAAGCTGGTAGGCTCAACACCCGCGCGACGGAGAGTATGCGTTCACTCAGCTCGGCATTCGGGCAAACGGCGCCAACGACGACGAAGACGACGACGGCAACGTTGGGGAGGACGACGCGACACGGTGCACGAGACGGTGTTCGCTCGCTCGGACTCGCAAATCCACCCGTGCCGATAGCGAGCATCAACGCGGACGTTGGATGCGCTCGACGATCGAAGGAAGGTAAGTGGCCGTGGAAGGAAGAGGCAGTCATATATAGGTATGATTGCCTGATATACTCTATAAAAAGAAGAAAAATAAGCTCAATTTAATTATTTATAAACTTTTTCTATTTTGAATTTTACAAAGTAATTTACTCAAAGAGTAATATGTTTCAGGTACGGTGTTTTACCTGAGGTGAGAACTTCTCTTAAATATATATATATAGGAAACCGATCATATGACGACGGTAGTGGAAATTAAAAAAAGCATAAACTTTAAAATTATCTCGGAGCTTTTACCTTAGAACGCTCTCATTCAATATTAATTAATTAATTAATTAATTAATTCATTCATTCATTACGTTCATTCTATATTATAGTTTAATAATGTTTCTATATTTTAAAATATAGAAACATTATTAAACTATAATATAATATTTCATCGAGATTGTTCAAGCTACAATCATTCAATATCAAACATTCATTCATGCATAATCCATGGAAGACCACATAGTATTAATACCGCGTGACACTTCCATGGTTGTCTAGCACCGCTCTTAATCTTTGGGGCATAGATTGCACTAAATTGTGGAATAGCGCGGGCCTTGCGCGGAAACCCTCCCACACATTAAGAACGTGTTGCTCAAGTTCCTCGCGTGTACGCCGAATTCTTGGATTCCA
>NW_020216155.1:0-1645 GCF_003070985.1 Temnothorax curvispinosus | reverse complement strand
GAGGAACACACACGAAGAAAGAGGATCCAAGGATCAGAGCTATCCGCTTAATCTTATGTTGTTATTCTAAGTGGAAATCGGACCAACATATTTTGCGTTCAATTCTCATGCGTTACTTAATTTATTTGTGAGGAGGCGCAACTAGTTACGTATCACGTTATATAATATGTATGTTAGTTCTTTCGAATCCCTCGTCTTTCGCTTTCACGCGTCACTCACATCATTTTTCACGATCACAAGTCATTGTCATTCGATACACTTTGGTTCCTATTTAGATTAACGTGTACGCATTAGAGTCAAAAGCGCGTGCGGAACCGCGCGTTTCATCCATGTCGCCACGCCCATTACGTTAATCATCGATTAATTAACGCGATCCATTAGTGGCACTCGTTTTACGGCGTTCGCGGCAACCTCGGACCTCCTGAATGTTCCCGCAACGGTCATTCTCTCGGCCATGAAGCAATAAAAGGAAGAAAACCGAGAAGCAGCGAACGCCGTGAACGACTTACTTTACCAGAGGAGAACATTAAATCGTTTCTCTTCTTATTTCCGTTCTTCTTACTTTTCGTTATGCGTCTTTCTTTATTTTCCCATGTTCTCATGATCCTTTATTTACATATATATGTATATTCTCTAACACTTTCGATCGAGTTATTTCTGCCGGGGATCAGCGGAAGCACGCGATGCGACGAGCAAGGTATGCATTACATCAAAAAGATAAAGCGTCGATTTTCCACATTCAATTACTAGCTTTTTCTGAATAAAAATTAGTCACGTTCAGGCCCTGGCCATCAGCACGATTCGAATCGTATAGCAAAAAAAACTAGTGCTAGAAAAACTAGAAGTCGCATTCGCAACGCCAAGTGCCAAACGAACGAACCGAAGGGAGACCCATCCACTTCAGGTGGCCAAGTGCGTAACTCGCGTCTTGCTGTTCCCGAGCAACGGCTCTCCGAGCTTTCCTTTCGATTCGCGTCTTTTTCCAGGATCCGAGCGACGACAACAACAACTCGCCAGGACGGACTCTTTTTCAGTCTTTCTCTTCGTCGCATCGCTATTGGTGTTTCCGCTCCTCGCTCTCGGCGGAGAGTTTCGCGTTTTTTCGCCTTTTCAGAGGCAACAGGTTAATACACACAATCCACTTTGCGCGAGCGGGCAGACTCTCCCGATGTTACATACATACGTACGACACACACAGACACACATACGCACTCATACACACAGCGACAACACGAGGGGAAAACACGTATATAACTATATATAATATATAGGTATGCATATACATATACGCTACACACGTATATACACATACATATATATTTTTCTTCAAATAATGGAAGACAATATTTCTCCGCTCTTCATCGCGTTAAATAAGAATAAGACTATAGCGATACACGAGTGTAATTCGAGTAATTCGAATCGCGTTAATTTTTAAGCAAGACTTTTAGCGACTTGCGAGTGTAATCCGCGCACGAGAGAAGTCGCGCGTATATTTGTTAAGACTAATTGACAGTATCACACCCGCGACATCACATACACGCGATCGGCGTAACTTAATGAGCTCCTAAGAGAGTAAGAGATGGCGAGTCGACGAGTTCTATTTAAGTTAGACTTAAGCAGGTAGCATTATTGATAGCGGGTATAG
>NW_020216154.1:4176-4840 GCF_003070985.1 Temnothorax curvispinosus | reverse complement strand
ATCTACTTCCGCAGGAGGTTCCTGACTTACTACGTTCCATAAATCTTCTTTAATTAATAAAAACTCGACTTTATACTTCCAAACCTGGTAGTTATCGTTATTAAGCTTTGTAATCGTTACACGCGTATTGTCTGCCATCATAACCTTAATTTCAATGCGTTAATATCTGGGCCCATAACCTGTTGACCGTAACGAGCAGAATGTCCAAGAGAATACAGGATGTAATAACGCAGTTTATACACTTTATATGCAGTTCAATATGCGATTTCTTTAATGAAGGACTTGTGATACAATCTATCTCGTGAAAGACGGTTGAGACAAAAGATGTATATATCATAGAGAGTACATAGAGAGTAGCGGCTCGAAAAAAGGATGAAAGGTTATGATTGGTCTAGGGAAATGTCGTCGGTGTATGTACAGTGACGAATACTCCAACAAATATTGATTGATTGTATAACGGTCATAAAACGGGGGGTCTTATTTTTCTTATATTATTAAAAATATTATAACTTTTTTTTCATTTTGTTAGTATTTTATTTAAAAAAAAAACTAATAAACGTCCCTGGTAACCGTCTCCGATAGAAAACGATAAAAAAATTTCTTATCGTTTTTAATACGGTTAGTGAATCGTTTATTTACGGTACTCTATCAGAAACTCACGTTA
>NW_020216154.1:2526-4166 GCF_003070985.1 Temnothorax curvispinosus | reverse complement strand
GTTTATTTACGGTACTCTATCAGAAACTCACGTTACAAAATACTTGGAATCCTATCGTAAATATCTTATCAGCTATATATCAGTTTCTATCGTTTTTAATATAATTAGTGAATCGTTTATTTACGGTATTCTATCAGAAACTCACGTTGCAAAATACTTGGGAGGTGCTTTTCAGGTGCTCCAAAATTAGTACAAAATGCGGATAAATATTATAGCTTGTTAAAGTGTCATAGTAACTATTATAAGAATTTCATGAATAATAAAGAGGTACATGTATATGAAAGGTGCATATTTAGCGGAATTGTGCTCCACACTGCAGCGTACAGTAAAACTATTAAAACCAACGATTCTGTAGTACAATTAGACGATGATACAATTATCGAAATATTAAGTTTTATTATTGTAAATAAATGTTGCTTTGTCGTTTGTAAAGTTCTGACAACCATGCCTGCGGTCTATAATCAATTAAGAATAAATCATATGTTACAAGTTACTAGCGAAGCACAAAATGAAAAAATAATTCCGATTCAGCTGATAAAACGTAAACTTGTGGTCGTCGAAATAAAATGTGACAAATTTCTTTGTACAATGCCGAACCAATTTGAAACATTATAACTATATATTAATATATCACTTTAATTATCAGTTAAAAAAACAAAATGTATCTGTTCATAATTCTTCATATTTGTACACTTATATAAAATATATTTCTAATAAATTTGTTGAGGAAGGAACAAATAAAAAGAATCCGTTTATTGAGAGAGAGATTGCGTTTCGTGATTTATGTAATTAAGAAAATTTAGATTGGGCAGAACTATACAAAGAATACCAACATTTGTTGCATGGGGGAAGGGAAACTGCCCTAAAACCTTTCCAGTATTCGTGAACAAAATTACAATACAAGAGAAAATAATTTGGTATCTTACAAGAAAATAAGCTGTAGTGTCTCGCGCCAAGTACACGCGTGACTCTTATACTTCTCCCCTGTACTCCCCCCCCCCTATGCATGTGCTTTATAATTTTGCTTTACAACTTAGCATGTACTTTAAGTTGTAAAGCGAGGTCCACGCTGCCTACCGGCGGGATGGGTGCGAGGGAAGGGGGGCCGAATGCCCCCCCTCGCACTCCCCCGCCCGTGTGTGTGTGTGTGTGTGTGCATCCCACGCATAATTAAACTAAAGAAGCTCCCAGCATGAGACCTAACTGCTTAAATCGAGATGCTTGGTTATTCTGCACGATTTAACTGTTTAAGGGTCGACAGGAGTAATACTACCGACCTCTGTCGGGTTGCTTAGCTGCGAGTCTGTATTTTATTTATTATAAATTTTTTAAGAGCCAAAATGGAAAATCCGGCTCTGTACCAGCTTGCGGCTGATCTTACTGATTAAAACGAGCATAAGTGAAATGAGATTCGTTAATTAACTTGGCTAAAATTTGGGAAAAGCCGTTCCTAAGCAGCTTTGCAGCTCTAAGCAAGCCTGCTCGCAGCTAAGCAACCCGACAGAGGTCGGTAGTATTACTCCTGTCGACCCTTAATTATTTTCGTTAAAGCAGGGCACATACACACACACACACACACACACACACACACACACACACACGGGGGGAATGCGAGAGGAGGGCCTTTGGCCCCCCCCCCC
>NW_020216154.1:0-2426 GCF_003070985.1 Temnothorax curvispinosus | reverse complement strand
CCCCCCCCCCCTCCTCCGCACCCACCCCGCCGATAGGCAGCGTGGACCTCGCTTTATAACTTAAAGTACATGCTAAGTTGTAAAGCGAAATTATAAAGTACATGCATGGGGAGGAGAGGTGCAGAGGAGCAAAGCCCTTCCGCTCACGTGCGCTCACGCATGTAAACCCTCCTGCACCTCTCCATGCATGTGCTTTGATATATTATGTAAGATATGTTCATCATTGAAAGCTATAACAATAAGTGATATGCATTATATAAGTATACATACGTTTCAAATTCGCGCACTTTTGCATGCGCGTGCGGCCACTGAGCATGCGCATGTGGCCACAGAGCATGTTCAGTGTTGCTACATGGCGTCGGTATGACAGGAATCATAACCTGATTCCTGTCAACTTTAACGTTTAATATCTCGCGTCGCGGGGCAGAGCGACACTTTTTTCTGCCAATTCTTTCGTTACAAAAACGCGTTGATTGAGCATAATTACATCGAGAATTGAGGTGAGGCCCCTAAACTGAATAATTACCGAAAAATATTTTGTATTAGCAAACAAAATTTTGTTACTGACGTAAAAACTATTTGTTGATATGTGAAAAATGAAATATTTTGTTACCGGAACAAAAAAAGTATATTAAGCCATGTGCGTATAGCCGCCGCGCATTTGTCCAAAGAAATCCGCTCTCTCAGCCGGTCACCCATCCAAGTAGTATACCGGCGCACAGTGGGAAATTCCGTGCTGTTTTTGGACAAAATTCTTGTGACAGCACAATTTTTAAGATATCCCGTTGATTTTTTTTTTTAAATGCTCAGGAAGACTTGTGCGTTAATGCAGTACTGCGGAAATATATTTGTTGCACAACGAAAATTGTTAAACATAGAGTGCAATCGAGTAAATATGAAATTTATGCAAAAAACGGTAATCCCTTCATAGACACAAGCTTCTAGGGTATAGTTTAACCGAGATGGATATCATTTTAACTATGTTTCAAGTCGCTGATAACAAATTCAAGCTTTAAATTTCAAAATTAATTTGTTTAAACAAATTATCTCAAAGTAAGATGTTTTATAAATTTTTATTTCAAAATCTGTGGATACAATTACATACAAAAATATAGTAGGCCTTCAAAGTAATATCTTTTAGATCCAAATTGTTAATAATAATTTACGATTATTTTTTTAACCTAAAGTATAATATCTCCTATATCTTTATTTAAAGGAATTAACGGAATCCGCTCTCTCAGCCGGTCACCCATCCAAGTAGTATACCGGCGTCTTGTTGCTTGACATCAATGATCGAACAGGGTAGTGGTGATCCTCTGACTCTAACGCTTCTTTCTTTCTTATACTTGCTTATTTTGGTGACCATAAAGCTATCGCATATTGTTTAAAATGGTATGACTTTTTAGCCAACCGATGCTAGTTCGCGTGAAGAATCCGAATCCCGGTTTTAAGAATGTTTCGAAAATGTGTACTAATTAAAATAAAAATGTAAATAGCTTCAAACTAAAAATATTTATTTTACACTGAAGATATCTTTGTAAATTACGCAGAGCAGCAAGATGAAACGTCAGCCGAATCGGATTGTAGACAAAATTGTGTAAATATCCTTAATTAATGTTATCTGATAAAAGAATAATAAACAGTAAAGTAGAGAACGCAACGAGAATCGAAGGATCTAAGAGCTAATTATCAACGCAAAATCGTGAATGTTCTAGTAAATAACACTAAAAGAAAGGTTATCACTTGTCAAAATAAACGCAAAGAATCGGAATATCTAATTAATTCACATATCTATTTTTGGTACGTCAAAAGTCAGAACGACAAATATTATAATTAAAGATATGTGATGAAAGCAAAAGATGTATAAAAAAAATCCGACACGTGCCGTTCACACGAATACATCGAGATCTATAACGTAAATGCACGCCATTAACACGGAAACACCGCGTGGGCTTTTTCACGACCGAATAATATAATCCGCACTATTAAAAGTAATTCGTATAGCAGCCGTAGGACCGACTTATCCGAAGCTCGTCGGAAAGGCATTAACGAGTGAGACACGCTTATCCGAATATTCGATCGGAAATAAACAGATGTACTTAGTGTTACGTCAGGACCCCGGAATTTAGGTGCATTGGTTCGACGGATAGCGAAGGAAAGGCTATCCGAAGGAAGGGGTAAAGGAAGACGTAACGAGATCTCTATGGTATCTCGGGTTCACGCTGAAAGGGCGCGTGCCTCGAGTCGAATGCACTTTTCGGGAAAACTCTAGTCGTGGGTCAACGTCCAGAAGGGACGCTATTACGCCTACTGAGAGTTTTCGTGCACTCGCGGTCCTGTTTTCGGTCAAGGATAATATCCCTATTACCGGGGATCGGACCTTGTGCGATTTAGAGAGGTAGTGAGGGGTGAGGTCTTATTTATAA
>NW_020216153.1:0-2793 GCF_003070985.1 Temnothorax curvispinosus | reverse complement strand
TATAGGCTCGACGCTTCAGCGCCATCCATTTTCAGGGCTAGTTGCTTTGGCAGGTGAGTTGTTACACACTCCTTAGCGGATTCCGACTTCCATGGCCACCGTCCTGCTGTCTTAAGCAACCAACGCCTTTCATGGTGTCCCATGAGCGTCGAGTTGGGCGCCTTAACTCTGCGTTTGGTTCATCCCACAGCGCCAGTTCTGCTTACCAAAAATGGCCCACTTGGCACTCTGATCCGTTAAAAGATGCTCGTGGCTTCATAGTTCAAGAAAGCCAGAAATCTCACCCATTTAAAGTTTGAGAATAGGTTGAGGTCGTTTCGGCCCCAAGGCCTCTAATCATTCGCTTTACCAGATGAGACTCGCGCGCGTTCCGTGCGGAACGGCCGAGTGCCAGCTATCCTGAGGGAAACTTCGGAGGGAACCAGCTACTAGATGGTTCGATTAGTCTTTCGCCCCTATACCCAGTTCCGACGATCGATTTGCACGTTAGAATCGCTACGGACCTTCATCAGGGTTTCCCCTGACTTTGTCCTGACCAGGCATAGTTCACCATCTTTCGGGTCTCAACGTGTACGCTCTGGGAGCGCCTCTTCTCGCGATGAGAACGAGACGCCCCGGGAGTGCGGAGCCGCATCGCGACGCGGCCCATCCTCCCTCGGTCGACAACCAGGGCCGACCTTCACTTTCATTACGCCTTTAGGTGTCTCGCTCAAGTCCCAATGACTCGCGTACATGTTAGACTCCTTGGTCCGTGTTTCAAGACGGGTCCTAAGAGTACCCAAAGCAGTAGCGTCGCCGACCGGTATCGGTCCTACCGCCCCCGCGAAGAGGCGACGGAACGTTCGTAGGCCTGTCGAAGGTTAACCGTACGACCAACAGCGGGCCAGGACCGGTGACGGCGCCAAGTCCGTTAAGCCTCCGTGTACCGTGGCGCGCGCTTGCGACGGCCTCGACGCACAAACGTCGCGCGACACACACGCGCTCGCCCACCGAGGTGAACGGGCGCGCGCGAGCGCGTTTCATCAAATAAAGTGCGGCCTGATATTTTGCGTGTACCGCCGGGCAGCCGGCCGGGCAACCGGGGGTTTGACGCGTGCCGTTTTACCGGCGACGCGTCAGTCACCGCACCCGGGCCGTAGACCGACACCCAGCGGGTCGCGACGTTCTACTAGGGGAGAAGTGCACGACGACGAACGCCGGACGTCGAACGCACGGCAGCGTGCCCGCGCGCGAGCCACGAGGACCCGCGCGGGACATCGCCCACCGACGCGAAGCCAGCGTCGCTGACGATGAATCTCCCCGTTCGATCTTTTGGGTTTCTTAGGTTTACCCCTGAACGGTTTCACGTACTCTTGAACTCTCTCTTCAAAGTTCTTTTCAACTTTCCCTCACGGTACTTGTTCGCTATCGGTCTCGTGGTCGTATTTAGCCTTAGATGGAGTTTACCACCCGCTTAGAGCTGCACTCTCAAGCAACCCGACTCTAAGGAGAGATCCTCCCGAGACGCGCGCCGGTCGCTACGGGCCTGGCACCCTCTGCGGGTAAGTGGCCCCATTCAAGATGGACTTGGACGCGGCGCGACACCTCGGGATAAGCGGACCCTCCCGAACACCACATTTCCCTGCGGCGGAACCGCGGGATTCGGTGCTGGGCTCTTTCCTGTTCGCTCGCCGCTACTAAGGAAATCCTAGTTAGTTTCTTTTCCTCCGCTTAATAATATGCTTAAATTCAGCGGGTAATCTCGCCTGCTCTGAGGTCGTCAACAAAGAAAAAAAAGCAGCGCGACGAGACGAGACGAGACGAGACGAGACGAACCGTCGCGTCGATCGTCGTCGTCCGTCGCGCGCGATACGACGGGACAGAATAGGCGTGTTGCGATACACGCACCACGCGGTCGTTCGAGACGAGTACACGACGACGCGTGCCGGTCCTAACCAAGCAAGTGTTTTTACTACTTTCGTGGACTCGGACACGCGGTCGGCTCGCCCGATGCACCGCTTTTCGTGCGTGATCGTGTGGCGTGGCGTGTCGCTCGGCGGCGCGTACAAAGAGCCCACCACAGCAGCTCCGAGAGACGAGCGTCTCCGGGCGGCGGCGGCGGCGGCTGCACCGTACGTCTACGTCGCGAGGACACCGTCACGCGCGTTAACCGCTCAGTCAATTTATGTCATCCTCCCCCGTTTCATTTCGGACGACGCCCAAGTGTGTGCGCGCGCGCGCGCGCGGAGACAAACTCGCTCTCCCTCACAGAGAGGAGGTCTCGCACAGCGAAACTTATACGCGACACTCGTGTGGCGAACGTCCAACGATCGCTCGTACGTCCGTACGCGCGTCAAGGCTTCCGGGCGCGTGTCACGTCTGACGGTATAATCACCGCTATATTCCACCCGCATAAATTTTTTGATTTTCTACCTTCATTGCTAGAAGTCCACAACATCTGAAAACAACATTATAATATAACAATCATTCTTTAAATTAACTGTCACAACAAACACTCAGCTGATCCGAACACGCGTTCTTAAAGTAGTAGACATAAGCCTAGAGAACATGGCTGCCTTAAGGTACCCTTTCAAGCTTAAGCCCCATTTGCATGAATCACATTATAAACTTTTGGACAATTGCTTATTAAAATTCCCCAGAATCACTAAAATTGATCGTAAATGAATATTACAAGCTTTATGAGATCTTTTATGCAATACAAATCCAATTTAACACACGAATAAATACATGATCCATAAGAATAAACTCAGAAAATTAAAATAAAATATAAATGAATTAATTAAAAATAGATTA
>NW_020216152.1:0-3182 GCF_003070985.1 Temnothorax curvispinosus | reverse complement strand
ACCAGATGAGTGTTTCTCGTAATTTGAGAAGCGTCTACATTGCTGTTTGTGGTAACTGGAGCAGCCCGTTGTTCCTCTTGCTGGTTGTTTCCCATGGATCTGGGCAAAATACTGGACATACTCGTGGAGTTGGTCGGATTTAGATCGATGTCCATATCGTTATCCGTCTGCAAAATCGATTATTAATATCATTTCATGATTATAGAATATTAATATTTTATTGAGATACTTTTGTATCGAGCCTACGCGTAGGTTCTAAAACCATATCGCTTTTACATAGAAAATGCATTTACCTGCAATTTAATTTGTTTCATATCAAACGATTCGAATTGTGACATGAATATGGTATTGCTCGATGATTCCAGATTCTTGTTTTGCTCATATATAATATTGAGCACCGGTTGTTCTCTGGAATTGTTGAGAGAACTCGTGTTCGCCTCGTCCATCTGCCTTGGTAGATTGTTTGCTTCCAGCCCGAGATTCATGTCGATATTAAACAGTTGCTGATTCAGAGTCTCTTCGATCTCTCGTTTGATTTCCTACAAAATTTTCCGAACGTCTTACTCATCACTCTTTATATTTCAACACATTTATAAATCTCTTATGAATATTGGAATTACCGGCGTGAAAGTTTGATCCCCTGAGTAATTAGGTAACGTGATAGTACCGGTTTCATCGGCGTGTAGCGTTTGCGATGTTCCTAAATTAGTTGTGCCGACAGATAAATTTTCTGGAATCATATATATAAATAGATTTAATTCTCGTTTATTTCTACATGCTTAATTGATTTTTCTGTAAAATTTTGCATGTAATTTATATCTTTTGGGAAACATACGATTCACTATCAACAACGTTGCGTTGTCCGGGAGTAAAAAGGATTTCTCTTTCTCCGCACTGAGACTTTGGAACTGATCGGAGAAGACCTGTGTATCCGGCGCCATTTGCGGTTGAAACGACACCTTCATATCTTCGGCGAGAGTGATGCTCCCCGGTAATGCTGAGGTAGCTCCTTTATCCTCGCTCAAAGGCTGCGGCTCCTTCTGATTCTGCGTCTTTTGTTCCTCTAATTGCTGTTCGTGCGTATGAGATTTTAATACTTCTAATACTTTCTACAACATACGTTAAATATACCAACCTGTTGCGCGAGCTCGTGCTTGTGACTTTTTATGTGCTTCCGGCAACTGACGTTCGTCTTAAACGTCTTTTGGCAGTACGGACACATGTACGATCTTTTATTGCTATGCGTGACTAAGTGCCTCTTCATGCTGCCCCGCGTCAAGAATTTCGTGTCGCACATCGAACAACTGTACGGCCTCGCGTCGTCGTGCGTATGCAGGTGAAATTTCAGAACGCTGTTCGACGTAAACCACCTGCAAACCAAGAAACGTAAGCATTCTGATCGGTATGCAACGTAAGATATATTAAAAGTTAAATTACGCAAATAGATTAATCAAAAGATTTATTTTTTTTGTGTTTCTGTGTATATGGTTCTTATACTGAAGAGATTTTTTGATCAATTTGATATTAGACTACAGAAACGTCAGATTGCAAACCTGTCGCACTTGGAGCACTTGTAAGGACGCTCGCCAGTGTGCCTGCGATAATGTTGCTTCAAGTGGCTGACTTTCTTGAACGCTGCGTGACAAACCCAACACTCGTGCGGCCTGGCTACACTGACACCTTCGTACAATTGTTTCTGTTTCGACTGCACCTGCACCACGCTGATTTTATTATCGGCATCGCTGATGACGAGTGGTTCTGGCAGTACCACTTGCGGCACTAGGCTCTCCGCTTCCGGCGATATCTTGAGCTTCTCCCGTGCGTGACTCTTCATGTGATTTTTGAGGATGGTGCTCGCGCTAAATGACTTGTCGCATATGTTGCACTTGTGCGGTTTCGTGTGTAATCTGAGATGAGAAAAATGATTTTTATTAATAAACATCTATTAATAAATATCTAGGAAATGTTTCTTATACCTTCGATCTCTCTGTCGTGAAACCTCGATCGCCGCACATGTGGCACTGCAGCAGAGTGTTACACCCTACCGAGCTGTTCATGCCAGAAGAAACAAGCGTCTCCGACTGTATTGTGCTCTGGAAATTCTTCCTACAGGCAGCGCATGTCTCTTAATTATTTGATAGTAAAACGGTTCGGCCGGGGTTCGAGGAAGTAAGATCTTTCTGAGAACTGTCCGGTTCCGTGGATGAAACATTCCAAGACTCGGGGCCGATATCACAGTCTCCGATTAACGTGATCCTCCGATTAAACTCAACTCTATGTCTCTTTCTAGGGGGATAGTTAGAAAGAGATGCAGAGTGAGTTTAATCGGGGTATCACTTTAATTGGAGACTGTGATATCGGCCCTCAGTATGCATTTTATTGTGAAATTTCAATTGCAGTTTGCTGCCCAGTGTCTTCTGGCAGGTCGTGCATTTCCACAGCCTGTGAAAAAATAAAAAAAATCATGATTTTTTATTGAGACGTGTTTGAGACATTTTTCGTTATGTCTGTACTTTCTTAAATGTTTTAGAAAAACCATCTCTTAAACCCTAAACAACTAAACCCATTATTTACATTACCTTTACCGCGTAACTGACTCGTCAACATAACCTCATCCTACCACGTTCTCTAAACACTTCTATACTACTTTTCTCTACTTGCATCCTACTATATCCCTTAATTTTCATCGTATCCCCTACTTACACCCTATCTTTCCATTATCCATACTTGCCACATACTAATCTTTAAACCCAGAAACAAAAAAACGCACTTTCACTGCTACTATTCACACACGCGACGTGACAACGTAGTATTAGGTAGAAAAAATGAATTTTGAGGAGGTCGTTAGTGAGAGCACTAAGCAGCAACTCACAATTTTGGAAAGTCATCGGGATCTGAATGAGAAACCCTCATGTGGTTAACCGTCGAATCCTGGCATCCCAAGAGCTATTAGCGGTCGAAGTCAACCGCGACGTTCTGGATATTTTCAATCAAACACGTTGAGAAGCTGCAGATCAAACCTGATGATTTTGAGGGCGAATCATCCACGGAAGATGTAAAATATTTATTGGACGTCTTGAGTATCGCGGAATACTGTCAATCGGTTCAATGTACGGATCCGATCGAAGCGGTGGGCGACAAGACGTATCTGCACGTGAGAAAGCTGCTGCCTCGCAACACGC
>NW_020216151.1:0-2506 GCF_003070985.1 Temnothorax curvispinosus | reverse complement strand
GCGTGAATCTCGTCCGTGCGTTCGGTCTGGGGCGTATCGGCACGTAGGCCCGTTAATTACGCGCGTCCGGTGCTTCGAGTGTGAGGCGACGGAGTAACGAGTCGGGGGTGTGCATTTCAGATTATTCCATTTTTGGTTTCGCGTTTCGGTTAGTCTTAGAGTTGCGTTCCTCCGGGTGGAGATATCGCGCGCCCCGGATTATATCGTGCGGAGGTATCACGCGCTCGCGGCGTGGACCGAGGGGCGAGGAGAATCGTGCCTAGTATACTGCGTGTACTCTTTCGTAAGTCACGAATGCGGGTATCCTTTCGTTGGCGTGTAGTCTTTCGTTCGATGGCCTATGTGATCGCCATTTGGGTATGACTTATATCATTGCATTTCGTGTGGGATTTGATATTAGTTTTCGCGCTCCCGTTAAGCTTTATGGCTGCGTTCTGCGGTATTCATCGCGTGTATTATTTAGCCATCCCCTAGCGTGGATTATTGTGATTGCGGGTATTATTTCGTCGGCCTACATTATTAGTTAACACGTATTTCCTAGCGTATATTATTTCCTGCGTGTATTATTCCGTCGGCGTATATTCTTACTTTCGCGTATTTTATAGTGTAGATTATTTCCTGCGTGTATTACTGCGTCGGCGTATATTATTACTTTTCGTGTATTTCATAGAGTAGAGTATTTCTTGCGTGCATCATTTCGGCGGCGTACATGATTATGTTTCGTGCATTCGCGTGGATTATTTCTTGCGTGTATTAGTGGTCGGCGTATATTATTACGTTTCGCGCATTTCTTCGCGTAGATTATCCCTGGCGTGTATTATTGTGTCGGGGTATATTATTGCGCCTCGCGTATTTCTTAGCGCCTAATGTCCCTGATAGCGAGTATAAGTTGCGTGTACGTTTTTCCGGGAATATTATTTCTGCGTCCGAGTTTATTTGTAACGCGCAGACCCTTCGAAAGACCTTACGTGGTCGAGGGATTGCGATTGATCGCGGCGAATATTTCGTTCGCGTTCTGCTAGTTGTAAAACAATTATCACGCTTTCTAGTATATTATATGTTGATTTACATGATATTTGAGTGCTTTCTTTTGTGTTTGTCTTCGCCTCACCACGGTCAAACCCCTCCGCATTTGACCTATGGAAGAACCACGACCCTCTACCGAAAATTCTGAGCAGTCGTTGCGATCGGTCAGAGCGGGTGTATCTGGATTACTGAATTAAGAGTCATATCGATAATGAGAGTTGGTTTCGGATCTATGTAGAGTTTATGTAGAGTACTTTTGCGGGTTAGAGTAAACGGTGGTGTGGCCGTATCCACACCTGGCGCCCAAAACAGTTTCGTATTGCTTCCGAGACCCGCTCTGCCACCCGATCAGAGATTTGCTGCGCGAGTCAGTCCCGCTTCACGGCCCGGGGAAAATAAAATATCGAGAAATAGCGTCGCAAAAATTTGGCGCCCAACGTGGGGCCCACAAAACTTTAATAAGAGGTGTCTGCCGTCGACAATTTACCGAGTCACGTTGAAAGGAGGCTTGACTTTGGTTTGGCGAATCGTTTTGTTATATGATTATTCTTTGAGTTGATGATTTTGGTATATGATGTCGGTAGATAGCGCATATGATTATGACCACAGAGTTTGATTATTTATTTTTTTTTCTCTTTTTTTTTTTGACATCCGAAGTAAAGACAGGCCTAGCCTACTGTGAGAATACTGGAAGATTAATGCGCAGGCCATAGTTGATCAAATCCTTAATAGTTAATCAAACGTTGGTCCCCCGTACGAAGGGAAGCTGTTTAGATCTGCGCAACCTACCTAATGTAATTTTGTCGATATATTGCCTATTGATTCTGATGATAACCTGACTTGATTATATATTAATTTGTGCGACTGTATGATATATCTTGCGAGGCTGGAAGCGAGACGCTCGCCATTGTAAATTGTCAGTGACCATGAAATTTCGGGTGGGTTATTTGTAAAAGGAATTCGAGCGCGTAGCTCGACGATCTGAGTCCGCGCGTTGTTTACGTTTTCGAGCTTTCGGTGTTGTGGAGGACGGTTGGGACGATCACGTGAGTCGTGGCTGGTCGGAGCCACGAATAATATTTTGCTTTCGCGTACCGGGTGAGCTTTCGCGATAAATACCGAGGTCGATCCCGAGAGTTGGATTGAGGAGCTCTCCCTAGAACAGTTACACGAGCATCTGGTAAAGAGAGGCCTGACTACGGATGGGATCGTGCCGACCCTACGTAAGCGTCTGGCACGGTACGAGCGTACCATGAGGGAAGGGCTCGGAGGAACACCACCCCGCGAGGAGAGAAACGACCTTGCGGGAGCCGCCCACGAGAATCTGGACTCCCTCACGGCTTCTCGGAAGATACTATCGGCCCCTAATCTCCCCTGGTTAGGCGCCCGACCGCGTAATGAAGCGCCGCGACGGGCAGAAGCCTCAGCCCTCGATGTCTATAACATCATGAGGCGATGGACCCTGAGCTTTTCGGGAGCC
>NW_020216150.1:0-5423 GCF_003070985.1 Temnothorax curvispinosus | reverse complement strand
AGCAAATATGTCCCACTATTTTCATCAGACACGAGTGAATATCGATATATAGTATATACAATTTCGAACAATTTGACCACTTTGCCCGACAGAAATACTCCAGTAAATAATATCACATGTCCGATAATCATATTTTCAACATTATTTTTGTCAGAGAGCAAATATGTCCCGATATTTTCGTCAGACACGTGTGAAAATCGAAAATATATAAAATTTCGAACAATTTGACCTTTTTGTCCGACATAAATACTTCAGTCATTAATTGATGATTAATTAACATAACAAAGACGTCAGAGAGTGGTTCTGTCCCACTAAAATTGTCGGACAAGGTTATATACTTCATCCTTAATATATTATTAAACTGTAAAATAAAATTCAGCTGTAAAAAAATCAGTCAAGAGTCAAAGAAAAAATTACCAATTCCAAATGGCAGACACGGGTCACGTCCCAACTTTTTTGTCGAACAACTCATTTTTTCTTGTTGAAATGGTTTAAATAATTAACTGTAAAAAAATCAGCTGTAATGAAATCAGTCAATGTCTTTGGAAATTAATACAAGTTACAAAAATTCTGTTCGCTCTATGTCCCGCGGACAGACTCTGCCACCTGTCTACATTTGGCAGACATGACCATAATAACTCGTGGAAAAAATTTCAGGCGTAAAAAAATCAGTCACCTAAAATTCCGCTAGCTCTTGGACTAAAAGGGGAGGCGCTCGATGGAGTACCCATGACGCCTCTCCGCGACAGGACGGACGAGCAAGGACCGTATTCTCGAGCCTGCCCTAATGATTTTTGTATGCGACTTTCTATTTGAAAAGCATTGAATTTCGCATGCGAGTTTCATGAAAACGATTCAAGAATAGGGCCCCAGGGCACGTCCGCACAGCGAGCGAACACCCGGTTCGCGGATTAGCGCACCGGGCACTTGAACGGGGGTGATAACCATCCCTGACGCACCACCATCCCACAAGGGTCAGTCAAGACATAGCGGCGTCACGAGACAAATCACGTGGTATTGAGATGGGGACTGTCCGCGATCTCTGTAAATAAGCGTAATCCGCAAGAACGATAGGCCCCTGACCGAAGTGGGGGACCCGAGGATAGTACATAGCCGGTCAAATGTAAGTTCCGGTAGCGTAAACGTAAAATGGCGGACCGTCCGTAATCTCGGTAACCGTGAGCCATACGCGGGAATAAAGTATCCCTGGCGGAAGCGCGGGGCCCAAAAACGATCCATCCGGGGTTGGCGTCGCGACCTGACAGCGTCGGCGTAAAATGGCGAACCGTCCGCGGTTTTGCACTAGGTGCGTCATCCACAGGGACAGAGTACCCCTAACGACAATATACACTCCGAAGGAGGTGCATGACCGGTTACCGTCGAAATCCGTCGACCGGGAAGCAAGATGGGAGACCGTCCGCGATCTTGCAAAAGGTACGTCATCCACAGGGACAAAGTACCCCTAACGAAAGGGTGTCCCCCAAAATAGGTGCGTGTCCGGTCGCCGTCGCGACGACCGGGAAGCGAGATAGGGAACCGTCCGCGATCTCGCGACGTGGACATCTTCTACGGGGAAGGACCGCGGAAACTGATGTACTAAGTGCCGATCATAAGTCAGGGGGGGTCGGCATCGTCGGCGGACACGGTGCTTTGCACCCGGACGTCTTCCTCGAGGAAGTCGTCCGGAATCGGAAGCGGCGTGCGAATTTAGCATAGGCGCACGGGTCGGCGTCAACGGCGAGTGAATATTGCCAAAGGTAAAAACCTGGTGCGTCAGCACCAGGACGGAGTGACCCCGGGAGCGCAACGCCCGTGGAAATTTCCATGGGAACCTTCGAGAACGCCCGCATAAAAAATTACCGCGATAATATGCGCAGTTGCGAACGTTCTCGAAAAAGAAAGTTGGATAGGGCGCCGGAGTGAGGGCCTAGCGCGATGGTAGGGAGGCCGAGTGAGACGGGCCACTCGAGGCAGTCTCTCGGGTATTGTTGTAGAAGCAACACGTAATACGCATATATCTTAGTCTCGCTAAGTCTCGCGAACGTAATTCGAGTGCGCAAATCATATCTTCGCAACATCCTTAACAACTGGGAACGCCCGCGGAACGCGTTAATAATCGCTTTTACATTGGCAAACGGCTTATTCGTGCAGAAATCATTCGTGCGTCGTTACGAAAACGGGCGTGTGTGCCCGAGTATACGAGCGTCCGACGGATTGTGTGATTTGAATATTTGTGAACAACTGTTACTGAAAATCAGTCAAATTGAATAAATTATACAATCATTTGATAAAAGATTTCGAAAATTAATCAATTGGACTTACCTTCTACTTACCTGATCCATTGGCGTCGATCACTCGAAGTCCCTCGTTGATCCTGGTAGGCGGTGGCGGCGATCCTGGTCGGCGACGGCGATGATCCATCGATGGCGGGAACCTGAAAAGAAGAATAATTAGTTAGATTGATAATTCGAGAGATCCAGCATACTTACCTTCTCGGTTATTCAAGATCAAACCGAGTGGCGACCGTTGAATTAAGGACACCCAGCGTTGATTACGGGACTACGGGACTACGGGACAGCCTCCCGTAGTGCCGTTCGGTTACAACCTAAACGTAGTAAATTCACAGTTCAGTCAGAAATATTTTGTACTACCACACCTGCGTTGCTCCCTTGCTGAACAACATCAAATATGTGATTAAAACGCATAAGTAGTCTAAATTTGTCTGAAAATAAATTTATATTTGTAAATTTTTATGTGTATTGTCGGTGCTTTATACAGGGTATCTCTAAAGTCAGACCCAGCATCCTGGATCTCGGAAACGGCTTTAGATATGGAAAAATGTTTCAGGCAAAAGTTGTAGGATATAAAGGGGGGGCAGATGATGAAAATATGGACGACCTCAAATGACCTTTTCAAGGCCAAGTCAATGTGATCAAAGTTTATTTAAATGGAACCCCCATTTTTTATTACATATTCTTGTAGCCCTTGTCGAGACGTTTTCAAATAGTTATTTGTGTAACAAGTGCGGGAAGTTGAGAATTGGACACAAGTGCGGAGTGACGCACGAGCCGAAGGCGAGTGCGTCCACTCCGCACGCGTGTCCAATTCTCAACCCGCACGTGTTACACACACTATTTTATATCACAAGTGCGTCTAAAGTTTAAAAAAGGACTTGCAGAGGCGAGCCGTCGTGGTCGTCCTTGCAGAGCGAGGGGGGGGCGAAACCCCCCCGAGTCCTTAAAGAAGGACTTGCGGGGAGCTGTTTCTCCCAACGAGAAAGGGCGAAGCCCCCCCCGAGTTGGGAGGGGGGGTCGGGGGGGGGGGGCGACCCCCCCCAGGGCGAAAAGTGGGGCGCAGGCGGGGGGGGGGGCGCGGAGGGGAGGGGCGGGGCCCTTCCCTCCGCCTATGATAAAAGCAACGTTTATTACAAGAGCAAACATGATGTAATAAGAAAGGTGAAACAACCTTACGTATGCACAGTAGTCCAATGTCTTGACCAATAAGAATTGAATCAAAATGCTCGTAGGCTCGAAGCGTCTCCGTTTCGCAGTTGCCTTTGCAGATTAGGTTTTCGCCGGCTCGTAGCTCGAGGGAACGGTGCCGGCACGTGCCGGGCTTCCCGACGATTCGCGTTTCGTTCCCGGAAGACGCGATCTTGACGACGGACGGTTTATCAATCGTCCTGGCGTGCGAATCCGCGCGACACACGTGCACACACATACACATCCGCTACGCGACTCCTCGACGATTTCGGGTACACGAGAAATTTTACATTGTGTCGGTCTCGGTTTCTGAGGTTATGTCTGAGTATCGCTGTGGTAATTCGCGTAGACATCTCGCAACGCACGGAAACACGCGTGGTGTTTCGCGTAATGCGCCGCGAGATGTCGTTAAGAACACGTCAGAAATAAGAGGACTCTAGTGGGAAAGACACAGAATGAGTGGGGAAAATAAGAAGAGTGTTGGTAATGAGTCGTGCAAGAATGAAATTTCTCACTATATTCCCGCACTCAGTGCGGGAATATAGTGAGAAATTTCTCATGCATGGAATTGGCTACTTCGCGTACAGATGGCGCGCACGGAATGGGCCACTTTCGATGCACGTGTGATATAAACACTATAATAAACCTCTCTTTCAAGGACTTCCTGAGATATTTTAAATTTTATTATGCTATTTTTAATTTAAATTATGAAATATCTCATAAAATATTCATTTTTCGATGACAAGGGCAAGAATATGCAATAAAAAATAAGGTATTCTATTTAAGAAAACATGGATACATTGACTTAGCCTCGAAAAAATCGCTCAAAGTAAATTCCATATTTTTATCATCTGTCCCTCTTAATATCCTACAATTTTATCTGAAACATTTTTCCATATCTAAAGTTGTTTTTGAGATCCAGGGGACTGGGTCAGACTTTAGAGATACCCTGTATAATAACTATAACTATAGTTATATTTCAAATATATAATTATGTCTATAGTATGTTTTTTTTTCCTATTTAGAAAGTGCTCTATTGTGTAAAGCAGCGGAAAATTAAAAAGAAGTTGAGCAAACCATTAAAACTTGTGTTTTTTTTTACATTAATTGATTCATATTGTTTGCAAAAATAAAAAGTAAGGAATTTGAATTATAAATACTTAACAAAATATTATGTCACAATACTGTAACTTTCAAGCCTTATAACTCGAAAAGTACTTAATACAAAAATACTTAATTATAGTGTTTTGGAAAGCTCTCGACATAAGCTATAAGAATATGCAATAAAAAATAGGGGGTTTCATTTAAGAAACTGAAGGTTTCCTTGACCTGTCCTTAACGATGCCACCCAAGGTCAAATCAATGACACCATCTTATGTTCCCCTCAAAACAATACAATTTTGGTCTGAAACGTTTTTCTATAAAATGCTTAGTTTTTAAAAGAAAAGGGGTGGGCGGATGGTCTCAGACACCCGGTATAATTGTAATGGGTCAACTCAGGATGATGTCAGGATAATCGAATTAACGTGCTTGCTTTAATTACAGTTTATTTCCGATTTGTTACACTCGATTCAATACGGTAGGCACCGCAGCGCGCAACCGGAGACGGCCTACCTCTACCTTTCGCGGCTCACGATCGTCTGCCCGCCCGTCACATTCGGAGCAAACGAGCTCCGTGTTTGGCTCTGATCACGCGTATATATCCCGCGTGATGTTTCCTCCCGAAAGTTCCGCAGGTTTACCAGCTACGGTGCCAACGTGACTAATATTAGCGGTTTCTTACATAATTGCATTATATATGTCGCAGCCCTTTTGCAAAATCAGCCTTTTTGCAAAAAGGCTAGCCTGTTTGCAAAAAGCCGCCTTTTTGCGAAAGCATTCATTAGTTCTCAATAAGGCTGACACACTTTAGACTTTTTGCAAAAAGCCTAACTAGCACCA
>NW_020216149.1:0-3137 GCF_003070985.1 Temnothorax curvispinosus | reverse complement strand
GAAATGAGCGAGAGAATAGGACGCGAGCGGAAAAGAGACAGAGAGAGGGAAAGAGAAAGAGAGAGAGAGAGAGAGAGAGAGAGAGAGAGAGAAGCAAGAAAGGAAGGGAGAGTGAGAAGTGAGACGCGCGGAGGGCTGTAGTTATATGGGAGTCGCTATAGAGCGGAGTAAGCATTGTAAATCAATATCCCGACGGCTGCCGGCGCTTCGAACGCGCCCCGTGCCCCAACATGCCAATACATCGGAACGCGTACCCTCCATCGCTCTGCTGGATACCAGAATACAACTAGGCGGAGATACGAGGGGAGAAGACGTAGGAGAATTGGAAAAGTTGGCGTGTGTTGCTTTCTCTTATTGACGCATAAGTGTCTCCTCGGACGTAATCTCGTAATCTCTGTTCGAGCTAATTCCGAATAATTAATTACACAATAAACGAAAATTACGCTTCTATCTTTCTCGCAAGATCAGATTTCGTGTGATTCATATGTGTGATCTGTATGTTTTATTACATAATGGCTGTAGACAATTATTGTTTTTGAATAGATAAACGTACAAATTGAGAGATACGCTTAAAATTATAGTACTCTTTGATGTAGGAAAACAGTTTTAAATTATCGGCTTTTTTATTTCATGGATTTAAATTGTATTCTACTTTTGGGTTTAAAATTGATGCTTGTAAATTCATCGATCAAGATAAGGAAGATATAATGTGGAAAAAAGTAAGTTAAACTTGGGATCGATTAAATTACGCTAATCATTGTTAAGGATAATAATCAAGCTTAATTCGCTCTTTACGCATCTTTCGGCGCGCGCTATCAACTTCCTTCTCATCAAGCGACATTTTAAGCCTCATAATCATTTAGTTATTAAATTATCGTAACTGTAACGCGCCCGCCGAAAGTATGCTCGATTTACATGACAGACCGCGCTCCACTGTGCCGCAATTTCGCGCATTAACGGCGATACCATCGAATCTCCTAGCAGTCTTATCACGTATAGCATCTTTGCGCGCGCGCGCGCACATAAGATGTTCTTTCTCTTTCTCTCGATGCGAGGGACGCGATAAAAATTTTCTTCGCGGAACGTCGCTTCGCTTCCGGGGCCAGGTGCACGCCACGTGAAATCGCTCATACCGGGGCTTCCTGGCCCGGATCCTGCCGATCACGTCGCGATCATTACTCGTCCTGGCACGGGTCAAAAATTCGGCGGTCTTGAGCCTCGCCGATGCCACGAGATGAGCACGATGTTGTTGCCGGCGTCTCGAGGGCAGGTGGAGCTATTTGGAGAACAGCCCACTCGAGGGCCCACCGTTTCGTTTCTGTCTCTCTTTCTCTCTTTCCTTCTCGCGTTCGTACCCCATCCTCCCCCTCGCCGCTTTTTTTTCCCTTGTTCCTTTTCTGTCGGTCTGTCCCCGTCGCTCTCTATTTCTCTCTGTCCAGCACGTTCTCCTTCGCTCGGCTGGTTCATTCGTATACGGCAGTGCCGCAAGCTCGGCAACGTCGGGACCAGGCGACGAGGAAGGACCATCTGGTCCTATATATCCTCGCGCCAGCTGCGATGATCCTGTCGACGGCTTTCAAAAATATACGGAGGCCGCGCTGAATCAGCCAGAGGAAAAGCATGATATGGGATGATAATCGCTTGTCTTTTCATTCTCACTGAACTCCTTAAAAATGATACTTCTATTTTGTATTGAAGACAACGCCTGTATATCGCTGCCGAAATTCCTTTTGTTCTTTTATGCATTAATTTCCCAGTATATATATTTTCGCTGTCTTTAATTATCTTTAACTTATTCATACGAATAAGCGATTATTTATACGTGACAATTTGACATCGTGAGTGGTTGATATTTCATTGGTTTAAAACTGTCATAATTGTCAGTAGAACGAATTAGTTACTTAACAAAGCATATCGAACATTTATCTACGCAATTTAGTGTCGCTATCATGAACACAGTGTACAGACGTGTTTAGCGGATGTAATTTTTCGACTATTCATATATTGTAATATGGCATGTCTTAACACGCATTTAATCCTCTAGCGCGTACTTTATAATAATTTATCCAACGAATATAACGACGATCCAACTAATAAAATACTGGTCTTGCAAAGGTATCACGCCAATCAACGCGCCGGTCACATACGATTGCCATGGATCGACCATGGAAAGCAAGTCGAGATGCACTTGCGAGGGGCACGACCCCGACATCCATTTTGAAAAGCATGTACCTTATTTGCCGACTCGTGTCACGATTGTCTCGTGTTGTATCGTAGATAACGGCGCATGTTCGACGCTCGCTCGCGTCGTGCGATTCTTTACCGTATAAATGCGACTGGGATCCACTAGAAAACTCGCACGGCAGGCTTATCAGTAATCAAGGACGCGACCGGCTACCGACAAATAAGTTCCTCTCGATGATAAGAGATTCATTAGCGGTGCATGCCTTTGGATCTTTGGACTCTCCTTATCAATAAACTTCTTCGTTCGCCGCAACGTTCACAATCGTATCTTCACGAATCCTGGCAATAAATCATAAGCTATGTCGTGCAATTATAGATAACTGGCGCGCGTACTAAAAGCGATTTTAAGTTCCCAATTTTGACGTCGAAGTTATGTTCTGTAAATAGATAACTGGGGCGTGAAAACAAGAAACGACTTGAATTTTAAATAAGTGAAAATACGACCGTACATGATACACAATCAAATTACAAGGGAAACGCCGTAATCGGTCAGGACTGGATCTTAATTGCCTGTAATATTATTTTTGAGTGGGTTTTACGTACAATTCTTCACATTGGCAAACCACGCGCCGTTACTTTTGGATAACGCAGTCTTCACCAGAGCTAGAACACGTGGTTTGCCAAGACGAAGAATTTCGATTGTACGTAAAATTCACTCAAAAATAATATAGGCAATCAAGATCCAGTCCTGACCGATTACGTCGTTTCCCTTGTAATTTGACTTGAATTTTGATATTTAATGATTAATTTTAAGATAAAGAAATAACTGCACAATTAATAGATAAGAGATTATGAAATTAATAGAAAGGTCAGCGCTCGGTATAAACTAAGCTATGTGAGAAAATCTACGGCCAAATGACGAGCAAAATAAAAATGTTGATTTAAAATAAAAT
>NW_020216148.1:0-5654 GCF_003070985.1 Temnothorax curvispinosus | reverse complement strand
CCGTAAAAAAATTTCTTACACACCTGTACAGGTCGGTGCTCTTCTTAATGGGTACGTGAATTTCCTGTGTCGCATGATCGCCTCAGAAACATCTGTGTAAGATGTTTGCCAGAATGTTGCGCGGGACGCTCCTCGCTCGCCATAACTCACGTCCTTTGTCAGAAATCCTGCTACCTAGCGAGAGCGGCGAATATCCGTAGTTAATTCACTACATTTGCGCAAGATTACGTTACATATATTTAATATGTGAAGGATGGAGGAAGATGACTTGTTTGCAACGGGAAATGGAAAACTTCGAACTAGTCGTTCTTAAATAAATTCATTAATTTCAGTAAACACTTTTAATCTTAATTGCAAATGTGATTTACTTCTGAAGATGAATATACATATACGTAAAACGCACATGCGCTTGATCCCAATTGCTCATTAATTCTTAACATACGATACTTCGAAGCTAATGTTTTTCCTGCTTATTGTTTTGTAGAAATTATTTATGTGCATTCATGATCTATCGTGTTCAAATGAAGACGTCAAAGGTCTCGTTGCGATCGCAGATGAATCATTTGCGTAATTCATTTATCTTATAAGATAACACGTTAATCTGTTCAGCCGAGAGCGTCAAAGTAAGCTAGCTGTTACGAGAAAGCGGCGATAGGTCCAAAGACGTTCTCCGTTCATCGATCACGATCGCGATATTGACAGCTCGTACGGTACCATTTCCTCCTCCTCCTCTCACTACGAACGATCTTCTTCGCAATTACCGTGAAAGTCCTAGCGAAATAGTATCGCGCGCTCATCTCTAATAAAAACCGTCCAATACAGTAAAATTTAGCAAGAAGTTGAGATCGACGATAATTATAGGCGATTGCTTAATCGCGATTTCAATGATTAGCAATACTGACAATACGACGATTGCACTTAATCTCTGAGTGCCATCGTATCTCATCTCATTAGATATCGCACTTTGTTCTACTTTCTGTGCGTTTACAAGGTCCACGATATTAAAGCTTAAAGCGAACTTCTTCCAAACTTTACTTAATCCAAATATATTTTGTGTCATATATGCAAATCGTTATCAATACTTTCTTTCCGGCGTGGAATGCTCGCGTCGATATACTTCTTTCCAATATTGCTGCTAACGTTATCGATACCCGACAGTGTCGATATTGCAATCCTATTTGTAACTCGCGTGCGCGAAGCTGACTAATGCAGCGCAATGCGAGGTAGAAATATACCTATACATATATATATATATATATATATATATATATATTCATATGTATGTATATGTGTATAATCTCGCGTATATTTTTGCCGGCCGGAATCATGCCGGCGCGCTTAATCGTGAATAATCTGTTTCGTGAAAATAGAAACGTCTACGTTTTCTACCCCGGTTATGCCGCGCTCGGTGAAGTGAATTTTCTTCCCTCGGGTTCTACGGCGGCAAACGCGAGGCAACGTCTACTTTATTCATGCCTCGCGAAACGTGCATGCGACGCGCGAGGCAGCTGCGATTTTTTACGTTTTCTCATATAAACGCGACCGAGCCCGTAAGGTCGCGATGAAAATCAGGCGAGCGCGCCGCCGTTGCGAGACGGCGAGACGAATTCGCGTCGGCCAACGTTGGCAATTACGATACCGTTAAATACGGTCTCGCCGCTCGAAGATCGTACATCATAATTTGCAGCAAATTGTGTGCTCGCACGGGGCGCGCGCTTTACGAAAGACGCTTGGACGCCCGTCGAAGGGCGCACGTACCACTTGCAGAACGACTAACGTTCCGGAGAAGTCGGTTGATAATCTCCGTACACGTTTTTCTATCGGGATAAAAAATACGTCGCCCGTAATATCCTGCCGTTTCATTTTTCACGAGTTTAATCCCCTCGGGAACGCCAAGAGACAAAACCCATCTACGCGCCCTACGCGGACGGGGGGAAACTATTAATTTTCGTACGATCCATGAGCGACGAGTGAATACGCGTCTCTTTCTCTCTCTCTCCGCTCTTATACCCGCTTTCGTTGCGCGGCCCAGCTCCTCGAAATAAGGCGACTCCCCGCGTCATTCCCTCGAGGAAATACGTATCGACGTATGACCGTAGGGTATCCTAACGCGCCCTTTCCCCGTCTCGCTTCCCGGTTACCGAGCAATGCGGGACGGCGCGGCGACGGAAGCGAACGATATGGCCGGCGCGGCGCGGCGCGGCGATGCGGCGTTCTCGCAATTTACAGCGGCGCGGCGCAAAACGATTTCGTGAGGCGAGGAGGAACGTCGGCTGGCGAGCATGCCGCGTATGGATCGAGCTTTAGAGGAGTCGGATCCCCGCGCGCGCGGATCTCTTTGTGCTACGCGAGGGCCGGAGGGCCGGCTTTTCTTCCTTCTCTCCTCCGGACGGCCTCTGCTGATATCCTCGTCTCCGATCCCGACCGCCCCCTCATCGCCACCGCGCGCTCTACCTTCCCTTCCCCGCGTCCTCCTCTGCGCCGTAGCGTGCCGTCCTGTCCTCACGGCGAGTCATCTCGTTTAGGTCGTGCTGGCGGCGGCGGCAGCGAGGAGGGTCGCGAAAAGGGGCTAGGTGATACCGGGCGGCCGAGGGGAAAGGGCCGGCGAGCCAAGGAACGAACGAGGAGAGGAACCAAGAAGAGGCGACAGGGTCGAGGGAGAGTAGCTGCGGGACAGAAGGATATATGGCTGTGTATTATGTACTTGGACCCGCGCGTTACATACTCCTTCGTCGTCGTCCACATAAAGAGCGAGGAAGAGAAAGAGAAAGAGATAGAGAGCAGGTGTGTGTATATACGAGCGCGCATCTATCGATGTGCGAATGCGTGAGGGCGAGTGACGCGCGCTCGCGCGCTGCATGAGCGCCGAGGGGATTTCTTCTCTTTCTCACTCCCTCCCCCTCCCTCTCTCTTTCCGTATGCGTGTGTGTGTGCGAAGACTCACTTCGCACGCGAGCGAAGCTCTAACCAGCTCGAATCGAAGACGTCGGCGGACCTGGAATCACGCGAGCCGCGTAAAAATGATCCCCTGTGGTCGTACGGTGAGGGGACCGCCCGAGATCGCGGCGAGGATCTCGGGGCCGGCGCATATATAGGCGGACAAACGAGGGAGAAATTCCGCGCGCTGGATATCGTCTCGGATGATGAACGTCTTCGGAACGTTATTACATAATGCGCTACGGAGCACACTGCACGATTACGCGCTTAATCGAAACACTGAGAATATGAGAATGATATTGACCTGAATTGCGAAGATTAAGTTTTAGAATCAGAAAAAGATTTTATTCGTGAAGAAGTCTACGATTTCAATGAATATCTTGCGTCAACTCGTTTGTCGTAATCTTCCATGGAAAGATGCGTTATTTGTCATATCAGTGTACCACTGTATCTATTTAAATATAATTAAAAATATAGGGAACTTGCTGTACTTATAACAATGAGAACTTGTAATTGTGATAATCTTTTAACACTCGTTTAAATATTGCTGTCGCTGTGTTTATAAACATAGCGAATTATTTTTATGGAAAACGCAAGTACTATACGTATTATAATTGATGTGCGTACTAGTAAACTGAGCATGCGGCTAAGCATCATCTCTTGCTTTACGGTACGCGACGGAATTATTACTGGACAGGAAACTGTGGTCTATCCTGATAAGATCGAACCGTTGACTATCTCATAAACAGCTATTGTCATGGGAATATAATTATTATTTTTTCATGAGACTATTATTTTTTTCTTTAAAACTTATATAATTCCTAAGCTCTGTTAAGAGATAACGTGAGATTTATCGTTGATAAATAATATACTGGAGAGTAATGTATGATTTTAAAAATTTAACAGTTTACCAGTTTTTAACATTCATTCTGACCGCAACTCCTGTAAACTACACTTTTTATTAAGTTATGTAAGTAATATCTTTCATTTAAAAAATCTGCATTGTATTGCAATTGGCACAAGAATTCGTTAATAATTTTCCTGTGACAAAAAATACACAGAAGTTTGAGATCATAAATCATGCGAAGGTAAAATAGTGAACACACGTAGATTTTTATAACTCAATGCTGCACAAAAAGGCTTGTAGCGCTATCTGACGGTGAGTATGTTTATTTCATCTTTGCTCGCAACAATAGAAGATAATAGCAGAGAGAAGCCTGAGAGAGAGGCCCATCCCGGCCTTTTTCGTAGAACCACGTCAGCTTCACATTGCCATGGTGTTCCACTTCTTCAGAGTAAACATCTTATCGTTTTTCTGGTTGTCACCGTCGATCCGGTCACCCGGTTCTTGCTCGGATATATGCTCATGTTTCGAGTTAAAAACGCCAGCGGAACACGGAGCAACGCGAGGTCGACGCAGGTCGACTGGGTCGACGCGATTCGTGCAAAGTGCGAACGCAACGCGGTTATTATTTATTATTATTATCAGAGAGAGAAACCCGAGCGGCCATCTCTTTCTCTCTAAAAATGTATTTTCCGACGCGCTACCTGAGAAGGTGCAACACAACTACGTCGTTTCGCTCGATAATGGGCGCGTTCAGCAGACCAAGTCGCTCAGTAGCAGTCGAACGTGATTGGCTCTTACTTTTAGAACCAACCAATCAACACAGAGTGTTGATAAGACGAACTCAACAGTTGTGTCTGCTGAACGTGGCCAATGGTATATGGTTCGTATCCGTGCTATGGTTCATGTCCGAACTACTTGTCAGATAGACGTAGTACTACTGATAGTCGATGATTGTCAGTTCTTGTCTAACTCATCTATTCATCTCATTTTACTCTCATCTTGACTATCTTCTGAGTAGTCCGGACATGTCAATACATATTCAAATAAGTTATTATGAAATTTAAAAAAAAAAGGTAAAAAACGCGCCGTATATACGCGTTTTGTACAAAATCTTTACTAAAAAAAAATAAAGAGTAAATATAAATATAAATTAAGCAAAATAATAGATTACACATATTATCAAAATACAAAAAATATTTTAAAAAGAAGTATGTATGGAGAGAAACGTTTTATTGTATTATATGTTCGTAGTTATTGTCTGCTCTAGTTGGTAGTCATTAATAGCTTTATCTCATATTTATATGCAATTGTTTAGTTGTAGAAAATACATTTATATCATAGAAAAACAATAAACGTTTTCACAGCTACATCTTAAGTATATGTATAAGAATTTTAATACTCGTTATTTGGTCCCGCTTTGAGATGAGTTATCATTAGTTGAATTATCTTTATCGTGTATGTGTGTGTGTGTGTGTTGTGTGTGCGTGCGCGCGCGCCAAAGCACAATGGATTAAATAATTCTTATATTTAATAAATTGACTATAGTTGTGTAATCATTAAGAACATCGTTTAACATAAATAGATATCCGAGAAAAATGGCAGAATCATAAAACGGTAAAAATAAAATCCTGTATGTAATACATTGTGAATATAACAATTATGAATATGGAATATGTGAAGACTGAAGAACATCTTTACGCCATGTATATCCGCATACATGTACAGATAGGCACATAGATACACAGAAAGTTAAGATAAATTAATTTTATAATATCTATACTGCAAAAAATATGTGGATATAAACCGCATATAAATAGCTTAAAAAAAATTAATTCTATCCTTTTTAACACCTATCTTTTTGACATTTTAG
>NW_020216147.1:0-8048 GCF_003070985.1 Temnothorax curvispinosus | reverse complement strand
AGGCATAAATGACTAATATATATGTTGAAATATAAGGTCAAGGTCATCGGAGGTGGGGCCCTAATTGTAAACATTTACCGATATTTTTCTTACATTGGTTTCGGAATTTTCCTGCCCTTAAAATGCAAATCTTTTTAGCGTTCTATGACAATACAGATCTAGGCCTTTTGGAGTCCCGATGGCGAGTTCCAAATGAACCTGATTTACAAAGACATGGGTAAAGACAAAAAAATGTATGTGAGGGAACTCTTTGATTAGGAAATTTTTTTGCGTAAAGACGTTGCGCAGCTGCAGCATTTCCATTACCATGACCATACATAAAATGTATATCTGCATTAATTATTTCTTTTGATTTGAGTATGCGTTGACATTTTCAACACGATACTTCGTAACTGTGTAATCACCAAATAGATTTACAATCGCTAATAGTATAATGACAACTGAACGATTGCTGGTGAAATCTTTCTAAAGTATGTATGGAAATTGAATGAACGCGGTTCATTTAGAACGCGGTTTGTAAACATCGAGGTAAACTTTCATATGTGACATATAAAAGACAGTCATGATAGTTTGGGAATAAGTCGTGCGTGAAAGGATTAATTGATTGATCTCTTCAAATCTGTCTCTTAATACTGTCTTAATACTTAATACTTAATACTGTCTTTAATCACGAAAGTTTCTAAGTATTTACAGTTCACGCGGATACGTCTTTACCCTAGCGAGTCGCAGTGTCGAATGCTTGTCTCTCTGTCCCCGGGATCTCGCGATAGTTTTCTCCTCTCCGGACTTCGTGTCCTTCGAGAAGTCGCTCGTCACGTCTCGTTCGGTTTAACGTTAATAATTATTGTTTGTGTCTTGCCTTTAACGTTTCCGCTTATCGTTACTTATATTTATGTTTTCCGATCTAACGTCTTTCCCTGTTTTTCGACCTCGTTATTTCTTACTCCAAGTTGTTTCGGCAGTTGTATGACGATATAATCGCCACAGTAGTAATATATAAAATTGTTTATATCTCTGAAGTGATTTAGTTTTCAATTTATGTTTATTAAGACTTTTTTACTCTCAGTACTATGTGTACCATATAAATATACTATCTACCATATAAATGCTGAATGCTTTTTTAGCACCCTGTATATATATATATATATAGTTTCAAAAATATTGATTTATTATATAAAATTTTACATTTTTAATTATTTATAATAATTATTAATTATTATGATTAACTAGCTTTTTCGCTAAAAAGCTTTTCCTTCTTTTCCCCGAATAGTAATATAATCCCCAAAAAAATTTTTTTTCAAGAAATTAAGGGACCTTTTTTAGACAATTTTGTATGGGGGCCCTTTGTCCCCGGCCTCAGACCCATTCCCAAAACCCTCTACGGTCTAAGTTAGAGTATCATGAGATAATATACTAAATTTGGTTGTTCTAATTTGAAAACTGTGAGAGTAAAATAATAATATCACAAATTAAATTGATCATGAAATTCTAAACGCAACTGATGCTAATAAACATTCTTTCCCAGCAGATCTTTTCCCTTCACTTCGACCCCTTTCCAAAACCTTTTACGGGCTAATTTATTAAACAGTAGACGATGTTTTTCCTCGAATAGTAATATTTACCTCGAATAGTAATATTAAATTTTTTTTTTAAAAAAGGGATTTTTTTTAAACAATTTGGTATGAGGGCCCTTTTTTTATTTTTATTTTTATTTTCTTATATTAATTTATTCTTTATCGACACCATCTCCGAAAAATTAGATAAATTTTGGCACCGGTTTCCAGAAAATCGGTCCATTAATGAATGAGTAGTTGGCAGTCAGACAGACAGACAGACATTAGAAAAATTTTGGAACCGGTTTCCCAAAAAATCGGTAATTATACGGTTCTCAAAATACGTCTATGGTCTAAGTTAGAGTATCATGAGATAGTATACCAAATTTAAGTTATTCTAATTTGAAAACTGTACATTTGCATAGCGGACAAACATACATACATACATTCATTTTTATACATATAGAGATTATTATAACTGATAATTTATAATTCTTCCATTATCATTTCTTGTACTATAGAGAATAATTTTTGAATTATAAATATTAATTATAACTTTTGTATCGTTTCAGGAAGGAAAAGAAACACTGAGCAGTGTCAATGCAACTGGTTTGGCTATGTTGTTTAGTGCTGGAACATTCCTTTATGTAGCCACTGTACATGTTTTGCCAGAATTGATGACACGAAGCAGTAATTATTCGCATGTGCCAAGCGGCGAGGGTACGACGCTCTCTACGACTGGACTTAAAGTTAAAGAAATATTATTCTTAGTAATAGGATCATTCCTACCTGCTTTGATTACAACTGGACATCATCATTGACCAAATGAAGTATTATATAAAGATATTTACATATGTAAATGAAAGTTTTTATCCTAATTTGAGAAATTCTCTCTTTAAGATAGTTTTTATAATTATTTTAAGATATAAAAAGTTGTATCATATTATATACAGATCGATATACTAAAAAATACGAGAATTATTTGTAGATGTGTATTTCTTAATACGATTAAAATATATTTTTTAATTAAATTTAATCCCAGCTTTGATTTATTAAATACTTTTTGAAAATCTAGCATTTTTATCAAAAAAATTTAGAAACTTGCACATTGCTTCTTCATCATTACAGATCGCTACTATTGCTCCTATTTTATTTCGCTCACAAAGCTTCGATCTCTTATGAGGAAGCTTGTATTTTATTCGATGCATTAATAATTATTATTAGTATTTATTAGTTTGGCTTCTTTATAGAGGAAGCTTTATGAGCGAAATAAAATAGGAGCAATGGTAGCGATCTGTAATGATAAGGAAGCAATGTGCAAGTTCCTAATTTGCACACTTTTTTTAATTTTAATCTTTTCATGAATTGATAGAAAGTTAGCTTAGTAGCACAAGTGGGGTTTTAATCAACGCAATGTCAAATCGATGTTGATTTTGGGAGTTCAGGTTACATGGTCCATATATGGACTTTATATATGGACCTTTAATCGCGTAAAAAGCTGGGTCTAATCAGCCAACTCTTATAGAATTATATATGAAATAAGGGTAGAAAAGACTGAAGAATATAATGGGTGCGTTCGGGGAGACGCTATTAGCGACCTCATAGAAGTTAGCCGGACACAATTTCGACTTATAACATTTTTTTTTTTTTTTACGAATCGATTGTTAGTCGTTTGTTATTGATTGTTAGACTAATTAGAACGTTTGTTAGTTAACAGTTTTTACGTAATCACGAAAATAATTTTTAGTGTTAATTTAGCCGGTAAATATAGAATTCTTTACAATTTTCGGTTTAAACCGTGGTCAATCGATGCGGAATCGTTTGTTAGTTCCGAATATACTAATTAAAACGTTTGTTAGATCACGGTTTCGCTAAAAAAAAGCGAAAAACTGTATATCGTTTAGCTGCCGGAGAGTGGGGGTGAGATGTAGAATATGTAGTGGTTTCGGAACGCATTACGTAATAGGGTAATTCTTCAGTTTAGCTACAGCAGCACAAAAAACGATGAATTTAGGCTCATTCGACGCGTTTTTGCACGAAACGACCCAATCTGGCAGAAAAAAGTGTCGTTCTGCTCCGCGACGCAAAATATTAAACGTTAAAGTTGACAGGAATCAGGTTACGATTTCTGTCATACCGACGAGCTGTAGCGCTACGAACATGCCCTGTGGCCATATGCGCGTGCTCAGTGGCCGCACGCGCATGCAAAAGTGCGCGAATTTGAAACGTATGTATACTTATATAATGCATATCACTTATTGTTAGCTTTCAATGATGAATATATCTTATATAATATATCAAAGTACATACGTGGGCGGGAGGGCTTTGCTCCCTTGCACCTCTCTCCCATGCATGTACTTTATAATTTCGCTTTACAATTTAGCATGTACTTCAAGTTGTAAAGCGAGTTCCACGCTGCCTACCGGCGGGGTGGGTGCAAGGGAAGGGGACCGAAGGCCCCCCTCGCACCCCCCTGTGTGTGTGTGTATGTGTGTGTATGCATAACATCTGCAATTTAATATAGTTAGGATAAACTAATAAAATCTATTAATTTATTTTGACTATCCTGACTATGTTAAATTGTAGATGTTATACACACACACACACACACACACACACACACACACACACACACACACACGGGGGGGGGTGCGAGGGGGGGCCTTTGGTCCCCCTCCCTTGCTCCCACCCCGCCGATAGGCAGCGTGGACCTCGCTTTATAACTTAAAGTACATGCTAAGTTTTGTAAAGCGAAATTATAAAGTACATGCATGAGAAGGGGGGGGGGTGTGCAGAGGAGCAAAGCCCTCCCGTCCACGCATGTACTTTGATATATTATATAAGATATATCATCATTGAAAGCTAACAATAAGTGATATGCATTATATAAGTATACATACGTTTCAAATTCGCGCACTTTTGCATGCGTGTGCGGCCACTGAGCATGCGCATATAGCCACAGGGCATGTTCGTAGTCGCTACAGCTCGTCGGTATGACAGGAATCACAACCATTTTACACTTACCTATATTTTTGCACGTAAAATGTAGCCAGGTATTAGGCATAAAAAAATCTGATAAATAAATTGAAAATAGGTTAAGCACGTTTCCCGAGTTGATAAACTATTACGTAATGCGTTCCGAAACCACCACATATTCTACGTCTCACCCTCACTCTCCGGCAGCTAAACGATATACAGTTTTTCGCTTTTTTTTAGCGAAACCGTGATCTAACAAACGTTTTAACTAGTATATTCGGAACTAACAAACGATTCCGCATCGATTGACCACGGTTTGAACCGAAAATTGTAAAGAATTCTATATTTACCGGCTAAATTAACACTAAAAATTTACGTGATTACGTAAAAACTATTAACTAACAAACGTTCTAATTAGTCTAACAATCAATAACAAACGACTAACAATCGATTCGTAAAAAAATGTCATAAGTCGAAATTGTCCGGCTAACTTCTATGAGGTCTATTTAGCGCTACCTATCGCTACTGGCTGTTCGCGGAGCTCTATGATAGCGCTACCAAACGCTGTCGTGACGTCATTACTGGTAGTTATTATACGTCATAACTGCTCGCTACCAACGCTCTTCCTTCCGAGGTAGTGCATTAATAGCGTTAGCGTTTATAGAACAGCGGCGCTCTATGAACAGCGGCGCGCAATAGTGAATGGTAGTGAATTACGGCGTTTGAACCAAAATAGTTTGGCGGCAGCAAAGTTCGCCGATAATTTTCTCTTTCAGCGGCGACGGAATTGGCGAGTGATAATTTATCGGCGGCGACGGCGAACGGCGGCGTTAATACATTTTTTTAAATTCTCCTAACTTAAAATAAAGTTCAATTTTAACTTTTCATAAATAATATGAACAAAAATAGCAAACAATAAATACTCAGCACTTGTTTTCAAAATACGATCACTTTATTTTAGCATTACTAATATCTTTTCTTTCATAAAAGAAAAGAAAATTTATCTTAAAATGTTATTCCTGATCATCCATACGTAACAAAAATAAAATGTAATTCACTGGTATAACAATCAGATATCAGAC
Organism: Temnothorax curvispinosus; assembly: GCF_003070985.1. Classification (NCBI taxonomy): domain Eukaryota; kingdom Metazoa; phylum Arthropoda; class Insecta; order Hymenoptera; family Formicidae; genus Temnothorax; species Temnothorax curvispinosus. The sequence continues at coordinate 2,437 of NW_020216147.1, read as the reverse complement.
TTTTTTCTCTCTTACTTATTAAACATTTCTTCACATATTAAGTTGTATAAATAATATGAATAATATAACTTATACTTAATGTAAAACTTATTTTACTGACTTTAAATACATATCTTTTATTAATTTGAATTAATTATCGAGAATAAATAATATTTTATTAGATTTTGATTATTTTAACGAAGAACGTTTTGCTGTGATAAGCAAACCTGCAGAAGAAAATGCGTGTTCAGATGATGAACTTGTAATCGGTATGGCATAAATGCAGCATACCAATTTGTACAAATTCGGCAGTGACAACTTCATTTTATTCTACCATTGTAGAGGATCTTCGATAATAGATTCTGACATATGTAAATACTTTTTAACTTCGACAAGAATAGGATCTTCAGGAGAACTAATACTTGTATGTTTCGCAGCCAACTCCAGTCGTAATTTTTTAACTCCAAGAAGCTCACACGACTTATTAAAATAATCTGCTTCTTTTATTAGATGCCATATTATGAAAAAGTAAAACTAAACGTGAGAATCTAACTTATTATATATATCATAAAAATAATAATCTTATATTTGGTGATTAATATAGAAGTTGTTACCCACACAGCACACTTTATCTGAGGGACGTCCTACAGACATTTGGGATATCTCAATAACCGGTGGATATCCAGTGGATATTCAATATCCGGTGGATATCCAGCGGATGCACAAATGTCCCTCAGGATATCCTGTGCTGTGTGGGTAATCACAATATTAATTACAATATTATTATTACAATAGCATTTGTATGAGATCAACGATAAAGACAAAGATCTGGTGATGCGAGTAGCGCAGTAACATTGAGATTGACACCGTAAATACGAGCATAGGTATTGCTTAGATATATAGTTTATAAAAACTGTAATAAAAGTTATATATAGCTTAATGGACAAAATTCATATACACTAATTTTTTTTATTGTATTAAAAGTATAAATTAATTTTATATAGCATATAATCCAAATGGAACCAAATATGAATATATTATTAAAAAATATATTTATTTATATTTCTCATTTTATATAAAAACAATGTCACTCAACTGGACAATAAGTTTTACTAGAATAAAAATATCTGTTAAAATATGATCTAATCTAAAACGTCGCTTAATGTTAATAAATAAAATATAAAAATAATCTAACCTGCTCATTTCTAATATTCAAGGGAACCATTTTGTGGATCATATATATTAAAAATTCCTCAGGAGATTGCTGCTTGTCTGCGAGATATTCAGCAACACCTCTAAGGGTGCCATTACATGGAGCGCGGAAACGCGGAAACGCGGAAGACAAAATTTACTAGATTTCCGTCGATCTGTTCCGTCTGTTTTGAATGCCTTGTATTAGGGTGCAGTCCCATTAAGGAGGTTCGATGGCTTCATCGGAGGGAGTAGTGGGACGCGGGGGTTCTGAAAACAGCGCACTAGCGTTTGAAGTAGTGGGAATGAAGGGGATTGCTCTGATTGGTCGCCGCGTGTATAATGCGTGCTGCTGTTCACGTCGTTCACGACCATGACAGTCTATGCAGACGAAAAATCAAGCAATTTATGCTTTAATAATTAATTTTTCTACGAAATGTGCGGTAACCTTCCCCTTTCTTTCGCTCATTTATTTGTAAATTATTAAGTTACATGTGCAAATTTCTTTTTTTTTATCATTTGCATTTTTTCTTGCACTTATTTCATTCTGAAGGTATATGCAATATGTCATTTCCCATAAAAACCATAAGAACCTATGTTAAAAATGCAGCCAGTTTCATGCAATTTTAATATGTTGTTCTGGAATGCAAAATAGAATTATGTGAATTTTTTGGGAATTTTTCACCATCCCGTTTTGAAATAAATCTACTCCTAAAATTGTACTTTTTAGGTTTTTGGAGTAGATTTTTTTCAAAACGGGACGGTGAAAAATTCCCAAAAAATTCACATAATTCTATTTTGCATTGCAGAACAACATATTAAAATTCCATGAAATTCTCTGCATTTTGTTGTAGCCATCGAACCACCTTAAGCACGGATCGGAATGACGGATCGGATTTCTCACTAGAATTGACTAGAATTGAGCGGTCCGTTCCAGTTCCGTTCCGTAACAGTTTTCTCTACCAGTCCCATGTAGCAAAAACGGATTGGAACGTCGCTTCGGTCGCAGGTAAATGTGCCTTATTCGTCGATATTTTGTTATTTTGATGCGACTGAAGCAATAAACATACATTATTTGTGCAATTATCTTGCCGATAACATTGTTGTGAGTACTCTGAAATACTGAAATGTAGGAGTAAAATATATTTTGTAACCAGATTCCGTTCCGTTTTTGCTACATGGGACTGGTAGAGAAAACGGACATGCGTCTTCCATTCCGTCTTTTTACGGAATGGAACGGACATGCGTGATTGAGTTGAGAGAGAAA
>NW_020216146.1:0-2271 GCF_003070985.1 Temnothorax curvispinosus | reverse complement strand
CCACGCTCTTAGCGCAAAGAGCGTGCTCTGTCCTTGTTCAACTTTCTGTAAGTAACAAAGATAGAACGACGCTCGAGCGTTAAGAGCGTGGTTTTGGAACGCAGCCTAAGTGTTTTATATTTTGCTGACTCCTGGTGGACGTCAAAATGGAAATCATCCATGAATAACTCCGTGTCCTTGCTAGAATTTATACCATTGATTTGCTCTTTGACCAAATGCTCAATTATGCATTATAAAAATGTGCATTAATTAATTAATAATAACGCATTAATTAACCATAGAAATAATATTGTATGCTTTAGAAAAGATAAGACTGTAGTCGACCCTTATAGATATATTTAAAAAATATATCTTCCTTCTATTTAATATTCGAAGGAAACGGATTATTTTATAATTTTTCTTCATATTATAATGTTTCAGATATTTTTATGTACTTTTCGCGTTGCGATCAATATCAACATCCTCATTTCAGTAATTTAAGTTCCGTGTATAAAATCTACATAATCATCAACTGGAAATATTTTACCTTAACTTTGTAAAAGTTAAGTCGAGATTTACAGGTATTTGAGAGATACTTTTATGTAAATATAACGAGTATTAATCCGTGCGCAAATATGGTCAACGTTTATATATTGTCTAATATCTGCTATGGATGTAAAATCTATAATGCATCAGCTGCAGTTCTTTTTCAAAGAAATTTAATCCTTCACTTTTTGGAGGGAAATATCATTGGAACAAAAAACTATTTGTTTTACAATACCTGCATAGATGTGATTAATATACATATAGACATAGATATTTTTTTTTTGATTCTTTTATTCTTTAATTGACATTTAATTATTGAGAGAATCAGTATAATAACCTATCTATATCTATAACATTTTTCTCAAAGAAACTTGTTCCTAAATCTTCGTAAATAATTCTTTAGAAATATGAGAAAATATATATCTTTTATTTTATAATTAACATCTGTACATAAGCTATATTAATGCTTGTTTACTGCTTAATGTAAATTACAAATTGATAAAAGCATCGTTTAAAAATGTATTTAATATATATGTTGTGCAAAGGCGGCGCACAGTTAAGAAAATTACATTTTTTCTGAATTAATGTAAATAAAATGTAGACTCGAAGTAAGCAAACTACCCGCAGTATGATGACAGATTGGCAGCATATTTGCTCAGATATTGCAACAGATCTGGGACCTGATTCTCGAAAAAATATCACATATACGATATTTTATAAATGTCACTAGAAAATCATCCACTTTGCAAGTGTGTTATTGGTTGCGAAGTGTGATATTCATAACATATATCCTATGCGATATTTTTCGAGAATTAGACCGCTGGTATGATCTGGTGTGCTCGCATTAGACCAATGCTTTGTCGACAGAGCCTGTCGATATAATCTGACAGCAAACTTTGTGATCTACGAAAACTCAATAGAAAATTATTCGATTTTATGTTTACAAAATAAAATGTTATTTTGTAAACATTGAAATGAAATACATTATTTAAATGAAACATTATTATGAAACTCAATTTCTGCAATCAATCTGCCATTATATACAGCAATTTTTTTATATTTCTGTTGACATTCTGTCGACAAAATATGCAGCGGATACTTTCAAAATCTGTTTTTGACAGATGTGGCTATCTCGGATATGGATATAAAATCTAATCCTGCGTCCTTCTGTTCGGAAAAAAAACCCTTCACGGGGAATCGGGACTTAAGAGAAACTATTTAGTTTTAAAATATCTGCATAAATGATTAATAATAATCGTTCTTTGATATCAGTTGAAAATCGGAATAAAATCTATCTTGTCACGTATATGATGGAACTTTTCGGAATGAATTCCGATCGGAATTATTCGATTTTTTCTAAAAAACACAACATAAATTTAGGATATAATTAAACAATTCCGATCTTCGTAAATTCCGTTACGTCGTAATTAAATTTCAAGATTACGTCTACATAAATTGTACACAGTTGCTGTTCGAGCTTTAGTGCGACTGGTACCGAAAAAATTACAAGAAGTTAATTATTTTTTAAATTCAATATGCATTCCTTCCGAGTCAATACAACGCTGTAAGCGTTGATTAAAAAGCTTTTCGAAACAGTAATTGTACTCCGTTTCCGGAATCTTCTCTAAAGCCGTGGTCAAAGCCTGTTCCATGTCGGGAATATTATTGTATCGCTTTCTTTTTATCGCCGATTTGAGTTTTGGGAACAACCAAAAGTCATATGGAGTCAAATCAGGCGAATGCGGG
>NW_020216145.1:0-24906 GCF_003070985.1 Temnothorax curvispinosus | reverse complement strand
GTGACTTTTGCGTGACATCGGTGTACGGCAGTGTCGAGATCAAGATCCCTACTCCGAGTCAAATACGCCGGTGATCTTTGAGCTTTGCCCTCTTCCCCCCATTCGAGGAGTATAATCATTTATACTCTCGCGTCTAAAACTTGTTTTCGTAATTAATTATTAATTAAATTTATAATAATATATTATCTTAGTATTATGTTAGCCTTTTTTTCAACAACGTTATTTCAAAATATATTTTTATCTTCTACTGTAATTCATTTTCTACTTTGTTCTAGATTTTTATATTAGCATCACATTACTTTTAATGTCATTATTTTCTCTTATTTTCTATGCCTGCGCACAAATTGAGTTGTATTAAATATATTTATTCAAAATTGTGTTATAATTAATGCTTATATACCTGATATGGCGTTTAATTAACAAAGAAGCCAGTATAGTCTAGAATAACAAATATGTAGATAGTAACAAATAAGATAGCAGTAATAAATTTGCGAAGAGTGAATCAGTGACAATAACTCAGTTAATCAGATTTATTTTTATTACAAGTAATCATTACAATATATATCACTGATTAAGAATACGTTTTACAGCGAATAGTATCACAACACGAAATATACAGAGAAAGTGCGGACGAGCGTTCATTTACAGCGCCGAGAAAGAAATCAATCTCACACACCTTTATGAACCAAATTACTTTTATTAATCGATATTATGCTAGCGACGGCGACATAAAACATCATGGACATTCCTGTAATGGCCATAATAGCAGAGCGCAAATCATCTGATACATTGGACGTGACAGCGGAGCTAATAAGTTGTGTATCTTCTGGAAAAAAAGGATAATGAAATCAAAATGATAGATTTCGATGCCTTAATGATGCGTTATATCTGATTAAAAGCGTGAAACGTACCGCTCAATCTCCCGACTAGTTCTCCCGTACTTTCTCTGTCAAACATTGCCGTTTCCTGTTGAAGGATAGCGGCGTACGCCTGTTTCCTAAGGGACTGCGTGATTTTGTGTTCCGCCGTCGACATTAGACAAACTCTGCCAAAGTTGCTCACACCGCCTATGAGAAATATCACAAAGAGAGCAAGCGGGGGCGGCCAGCAAAAGTAAAGTCTTCAATTCCGAGCGTCTCTTCGCCTTAACCGCATGTACTACGGGCATAGATGCGTCGGACCGGATAGCGTTGGTCGTATAGTGTCTCAGTCCGATGAACACGCGGCCCTTCCTCGAGAATCTGACAATCCTGCTTGTGTCGGCCTTCGATTCGGGTTAACCTAAACACAAAACAGTGTCACTCAGGATTTCATTGGAACATCATCGTGACTACGCATATGTACATACGATCGAATAGCTTTGCGGGAAACTGTCCAAATTCTCCTGAGTATTCTGTTGTGTATTAGATCGCAATAATTCCTAATTGCACGCACCTCGTATGTAAATACTCCGTTTCTTCTCTTTTCTCTACTGCTCTAGTGCCACTAGTGCACTTTCTACACTCAATATGGCACCTAAACCTAAGAAGGAGGGCTCGACCCACACGTACGTTACGATGGAACTGTCAGAGTGTGCGATCCGCTTAAACAATGTTCAAAAGATTGTTAAGCGTATCAAAAACGGCGGATCGTCTGTGATTGGTCGCAGAGTCGATACGCCCGATACGCGCGTATCTCGATACGCGCCATGGGACGGCACCCTGAGGCTGGTTTCACATGGGGCGTAAGATGCGTATGCGTAACTTGCGTCAGCCAATCAAATCGTCTCAGTATTTAATCGTATCATACGCGTATAGTAGCTGAGATGATTTGATTGGCTCACGCAAGTTACGCATACGCATCTTACGCCCCATGTGAAACCAGCCTGAGTGGCATAAGCGGCATGAGTGTGACGATGCATGAACATGTGCCAATATTACAACACCAAAAATGTTTTACTTCTAGACGTTGGCTACTCTGTTTACACAATTCGACACGAGTGACGTCATTACCCGAATCCCCCCAGGCAATTGAGCACACCATGTAATTCTTACACCATGCTTCTGCATTCTGCTTATGGCTCCTGCAATTTTATGTGCTTCCACTTTAAGCATAAGAAAACTGATTGGTCTATTTCCTTATGCACATGTGTATGGACCAATCAATTTTCTTATGCTTACGCATTATGCGTTATGCAGAAGTGTGTGCTCCCACTTTAATTGCCGATCAAGTGAACCGGAGCTAAGCGGAGCGGGATGCGTTTCTAGGGACTTTATTATTTATTAGCGCACGCAAAAAAAGCACCAGGGGCGCACGGACTAATCGCGTGCCGCCGCGACGGACCAATCGCGGGCCGCGCCGCAGGCTGTACCCCGTTCGAAACGCACGTGCAAGCCGTGGGATTCGCGCGCGCCGGAGTCACAGCATATACTGTGCAGTGTGCCGGAGTAGTGTGCCGCCCCGTTGAAAAGTCGGACGTCGTCGTCGCTCTCCGTCCCGGACGAACGATTCAAAAGGGTGTGCGTGCGCGTGACCGTAAATCGCAACGAGGAGAGCGAGTAAAGGACGAACGGACGGAGAGAGAGCGTGCTTCGCGCGAGCGGAGAAAGGCAGCCGGAGGAAATAGAAAACCGCGTCGTCACGGTACACCCTGACGTCGTCGTCGTCGTCTTTATCGTTCCCGTTTTTTTCTTCGTTCTTCGTAGTCCGATCCGAGTGGCCTAGTCGCGGAAATGGCAGTCGGCGCACAGATCGACACGTCCGAGCGGGAGACCGGCAGCGCGAAGATACCCCTGCTGAACGGCGATCAGGTGCACGATGCCACGAAGGTGACCGGTCAGTACCGATGCTCGCGCGCCCACCCACGAGGGTGCCGCGCTCCGTTTCTTTAAGGTTAATCCGCCGCGCTCCGACGATCCGCGAGCCGCAAGCGTTATGTAATCCCTCGACGGGGACAACACCGTCCTCGTCTCGTAATTCCCGACGAGGACGGCGGCTCACGCGGCTCGTCGGAACCGTTTTGCTTCGTCGTTCAGATCATCGAGCGCGAGGCAAGCCGGCCTCAATCGAGCGAGGAGAGAGATAGAGAGGGAGCGAGATAGAGCGTGAGGCGCGTTATGTAACTCTACGAATTGCGCGAATCTCGGCATTCTCGGCACACGGGGTCATGTGAGCCGCGGTATAGCACGAGGAGGGACGCCGGCGGAGGGGGGAGGCCTAGCAGAAGACGCGCCGCGGCGCCAATGGACGAATTTTCTTACCGACCTCCCTTCCGGCCGGCGAAAGCAAAGCATCTTCTTCTCGAGCTGAATGTTGAGTGAATTGTATCCGCATTTCTTCCCTTTCCTCTTTACCACGTCACAGCTGCGTCACGCCGAGACGGTCCGTCCTTCGTACCTGTGGAAATACTGGGAATCGCCAATCGCCGCCAAACTCGCTCTCAAAGATAAGAGATTCTTCCGGACGGTCGAGTCGCATCGAGACCTTTCTCGAGAGAGTCATGGAGAGTCGCGGAGGTATTCGAAAAAACCGAGACACCAAGCATGTCTAAAATCGGGACAGAAGATATCTTGAAGACATCTTTTTGAGACGTCTTATGTCTTGATTTTAAAGTAGCAGAATTACCGACATCTTTTTATTAGAAGATATCTTTGAATTGACTTTACAGAATTGCAAAATTCTTTTACACAATTAAAGTACACACAAAAATCTAGAGTACGACAATCGATTTTGTATAAAAAACGAAAAGAAATTAAAAATTTGGGCACATAGAGCTGTCACCTGACGACAATATTTGCTTGATATAAAAATACTGCAGTTTATCATACATACAAAATGAAATTGAACTTTAGGGACAGCATGTATCGTGCAGTTAGAACTAAAATTAAGACATTTTATGATGTAATGTCTAAAAAGACGTCTTACGTCCCCATTTTGGACATGGTGCTATTTGTCTGGGAAGTTACCGAGAGCGAGGAACTTGTGGTCTCTTAGATCGAGCCGCTTCTCGCGGGGTACTCAGATACCCGAGAACTTGCCGATGTACTTGCGAACGGAACTACACGAGATTACAGTGCAAGGTTCTGTCTTTCTCATGCGACAAAGTCGCAATTGAGAAATTTGAAAAACCGCCTTAGATATACATTCCTATCTAGATATCCATTAAATATCTGTTGGATGTTATGCTCTGTGTTGTGGGCGGCGTTTACCTGCCAAACTCCAAAACACTGGCGAAGGACGCTTCGAGCACGTGTCGGGAATTTCGGCATTTCGGATAAAGATGCGACCTGTCGGGATTCCCCAAAATTCGGTAGCAACTCGGAATGAGAACTCACGAAGCTCGGCCGATCCATGACGAATTCTCCAAGCGAGCATCTCGATTCGGTTCTAAAGGGATGCCAATGATCCGTCTGTAGATCGTCACTCACGACCCTCACGACGATAACGAGGACACACGCGCCACAAACGTAATCGCATTTACGTAATACATCTCCAGCTGTGCTCGGGACGAAAACATCGATCGGAAGTATCGATTCTGCGTGAACGCCGGTCCTCCGCGGGTACCGTTACTTACAAGTCTCGAATTTTAAAGCGAAACGAACAGCATGACGTAATATTTAGGATTAGGATGCATGTTGCACAATGCACGATATGATTGTGAACGCTGGATTGAGATCGGATATATATTAATGTATCGATTTTAGCGATATGTACGACGAATTTCCATACATAATCAATATACATAGTATAATATACTATAACATAAGATAAACGACCGGGGGTGATGCAACACCGATGCTCAGAATGACGTCAATATATGATGCAATGTATTCGTGATTAGAACGAATGTTGACATTTTCAAGACCAGAAATATATTTCGAATGATTTGCAAGATTTATCTTTGAGACGGCGACAATGCGGCGACTATTGATGTACAATCATAATGAAATTATCCAGACGCCTATTTTAGATAATCTTCTGGGGTTGATTTGCCTTTGAATTTGCCATTTGGATAATCTTCTTTTCGATTTTGTGAGAGATAAAATAATTTTCTCAATTGTTTTGTTAGGGTTTGCTCTCTTTGCTCAACCGACACAAGTGGAAAAAGTATAGGGAGAGAAGCAATGGAACACGTGTTCCTCTTTCAAAGATCAGCGTTGATTGATGGGAGGGTTTGAAGGATGTAACTCACCGACGAATACTTTTCAGGACACACTTTTCCTTCTCGGACGTGGAACGGATGAATGGCACGTGTGTGCTTGAAAAAATTTGAAATTCATAAAATTATCAAAAAACAATTGTCCTCGGATTAGAAAAAGGAATTGTTCTAAGCGTCAAGTAACAATATTTTTAGTCCGTGGCGAGACGTCAGTTTGTACGAACGTTTAACTACTCTAACAATTCTAAGAGTGGCATCAGAAAACCCAGAAACTTGACCAGACGCGGCGTGAGAGCCATGTGTAACCGCTCGTGTATTTGCAGGTTTAATTAGAAGCTAGGAGGGAAGAGAGTCTCGTGTTAACGATCCGTCTCTTGTGCACGTGTATCAAGGGAACAATGCCCATGCGGAGTCGCCGAGGGTACCGGTATCGATAGCCGGGGTTATCGGCGCCGGCTGTTATATTGTGCCGCCCGAGTTCTGCACGTCAGACAAACATCCCTCGATGATAATCGAGTCGGGCTTCGGGCTACTAACTGGCGCAATTGCAGCTAACGCTGACGCTCGTACTTTCACCTTTGAGCTTGCGTGTTTAAATCGATCCTCCTCACGTGTCTCCGGCGCATCGTGAACTCGCATAACTCCCGTACAGTAAACCCGTCGCTTGGACGCTATATTTAGCAGTAAATGGTATAGCTATCTACCCCATATATCTATCTTCAAGTTTATATATTCACGTCCGCCTTTTCAATTTCTTGACATAGATTCTGTTTGTTTGAGTAGACGTCTGCAAAATTGCGAGGTCTTACAGATTACTTCTAGATATTTGTATTCTTTGGGATTGATCTTCGCAAAAATAGGCATAATTTAAAATTTGCTCCTTAAATTAAATAAATCTTTTATTACCTATTTAAAAAATTTATTTTATTTCTTAATTTATAATATAAATCTTTACATCTTTAATATCGGATATCTGTAACATTAAATTTTTTAACCCTTTTTTTTATTATGGTAATATAAATCTGTTCGCGAGTTATATTTTTTACGTTTCCAAATTGTATTTCAAGTTCTCTCATGAAAAAGTATTTGATGATTTTCGATACATGGTGTGCTTAAGAAATTCAAAAGAAAGTTATTAGGAGATTGAATTGGAAGACTGTATGAAAATACATATAGAATTATATTGAAAAACGTGACTAATCGATCATTTTCTCACCAGGGTCAACTGACGACGATACCGCATCACGATTCCGTCATGGGGATCGCGCCGGTGAATTAAATTAAATGGCGAGAAGAAAAGCACGCGGCAATTCGCGAGTATTGATGGTCATCTGGTCGTGAGAGGGTTTTATGAATGATATTTTAAAGCCACGCGCGAATTTCGCATTGCCGTATGAATGAGACTGATGCGATGGTATTTATCACGCTCCGCTTGAGAGACAAATGGATGAATAATATCGATCGTTTGTTCGCGATAATTATTAGCAGCGATGTCCTAATAACGTCACCGCATACATTCTATTTATCTGCCTCTTATTACGAGTGAGTCGTGAATATTGTTATCATCTGTTTAGCCGCTTAAGTGCAGCCTCTTTTTAGTGGATTTTATTTCGAAACTTAGACAGCTAATAATAGATATCCGTATAATAACCGAAATAATTAAGTTATAAAACGTATGCAACAATTGGTGAGTTCTTCGAAATTCAATAACTTTAAATATTAGTTTTTAGTTGAACCGTTCGACTGAAGCTAATTTTTTTTCTTATTCTTTTTTATTCTCTATAACGCTATATATTTAAGATAAAGATTTTTAAATGGCATCTTTTAAGCATTCATTAAAAATATCAAGTTCAAATATAACACGTTTTTACGATATTTTACTATCATTATGTTATTTCTAAATATACTTATCGATAATATTCGTTGTAATCTTCGTGGTCCTTCTCCACATAGATCCTTCCCACCATTTATCACGCATTTTATGATAAAATGTCTTATCTCTGCATCACGTTAACATACCGCGTTGTAACAGGAGTACAATGCTTCTACACAGAACGACGATGGAACCGTACACGATAACACGGTGATAAGACAGCAAAGTAGGCGATAAGCGCTAATAAAAAGAATGAGAAGGAAGAGTTGTATACGAAGTGTCTCAAACCGTAAAATTCCGTTATCTAATTGTCAAGGATGAGTTTTCATTTATTACATAGAAGATATGATTGTAACATCTCTTACTTAATTCAATTTACCTCGTGATTCAAGTATCCTCATGCGTAAAGAATCACTTAAGAGAAAAAAATTTAATATATACGGATTATTTACTTAAATTATAGAATTTGTTTTTGTCTTGTCGACTTTTTCTAAACTCATGGTTTATGTGATTCTCGGCACTTGAATTGTGGGACAGGTCTCTTATCAGTAGCCGCGACTCGACTGCTGTCGTTGACGATTACTCGAAGTCGACGATACTTACGAAACTTGACATGGCGTCCTTGATGGCGGAAAATTGCGATCATTTGTATAAAACTATGTGTTAATTGCGCGGTTAAACATTTTTACGAACTGTTAAAATCGGAATGCCAAGCATCCGATTCGACCATTATAAAAACAAAACTTCTTGTTATTAATTATAATAAGAATGTATATTAGCGTTTTTGACTGAAAAAGATGCATCTATATGAATTTAATTTTATAGAAACTAATATAATTAATGATTTTGTTCGTTTTAATAACAACGATTAAAGCGATTAAGAAAGAAAGAGAAGGATGCAATAAGAAAGAGATAAGATAAAAACCCCACGTATAAAATGATTTATATTAATAGATATTAGTTTAGTAAGAATTGGTACTGTTAGATTTTAACAAATAATATAATAAGAGATTAAATTAAATAGAGATTCCAGGGAATGTGTGTGAGAAACACTAAATCGACAAGACTAAATGTTGTTATGACAAAAGATAACGTAATTATTATTGCTGCTAACGATTCAAGAGGCATTCTCTTGACATAGATCGTTGCTGGCACTCCGAAGCCGATGCGTATTGCAAACACGTGCCCCAATATAAATAGTACGGTGCGTACTATTTACTTTGCCGCTTATTTATAAGCGCACCGGTGAATGCGAGTGGTGAGGGAGTGCGTCTGAGAGTGCATCGGAAAGTGCGCCTGACAACGTGAAACTACTTTGACTCGAAGATATATTTATATCTTGTAAATGCGTCGTGTTCCTTTCAGTGTCAGGGCGAGAGCAAGTCATTGTATTCTGTGATTTCTTCTCTTCTGATTCAATTAATTTTTTTTATTTATCTCGTCACTTAGGACTGTTTCGTCTAATCTGAATTCGTATAATGAAATGTATTAAATAGAGATCCGGATATAATGTCAAATCTCCCCAAGTTATTCTGTAAATAAAACTTATTTTCAAAGAAATTTGAAAGTTTAGATGAATTTGAGTTTAGTTACTTTTGATTATTTGTGTATTAATAACTCCTAAAACCGTAAAAATTTAAACAATTACATACACCAATAAATTTAATGGAAAAATTTTGATAAAATAATTGAAAGAAAAAACGGACTCTCTCAGAGTCATTCGTGTCCTTAAACCAATAAACCGCAATTGTTGATTATTTGTCGGTCTTTATTGATTTGGAAAAAATTCACACAGAAATATTATTAAAGATGAATACTCTGTTATGGCATTAAGCCCCTTTAGTTGATTTATTAAAAGTATAGGATCTCTTTTTAGTATTTATTTTTTACATAAAATACATCTCTTAATTATATAATACTAAAAAGTCTATGAGATAATTCGTGGGACCATTCCTTACATATGATGGATTATTCGTAGAAGTGAGCAAGGAGGCAAATGAAAATGGAAGCACAAGCACGGCCACGGAGAACGTTGTGGAAAAGGGGGAAGTTGAAGCGACGAAGGAAGGTGAAAAGGAGAAGAATGAAGACAATAAAAACAGTGATAAGAACGAGAAGGACGGCACTGACAAGGAGAAGGATGCCTCGAATGAGCAAGAAGTTGTTTTCATTCAGGACATGGGCTTCACTGTCAAGATTGTCAGTCCCGGTTCTGAACCCTTTGACATTCAGGTGTCCAGTATGGAGCTCGTACAGGTAACCGTTCATCTTTCGAATAATAAAAGTGTCATGTGTACACTGCCTAAAAACATACTGTTTCAATTAATTATATTATTAGGTTACTTAATGAACTGTCTTTATCAACACTTTAAACTTAATTTTACTTTCTAACTTTTTCTTTTTAATGGCATATCCCTTTTTGTTTATTAAAACTTTGTGTTCATTGCTTTGTGTCATATTTATTATATTATGTCATGTTTATGTTAAGTTTATGGCAAGATTTCTGTAAAGTATTTCGATGAAATCAACGCCTAAACTAATATCTCTACTATTTACTGATGTCTTTTCTTTGCAGGAAATTCATCAGTTACTTATGGACCGCGAAGACACGTGTCACCGCACGTGCTTTTCACTGCAGCTGGATGGCAACACGTTGGACAACTTCGCCGAACTGAAGAATATCGAGGGCCTGAAGGACGGCTCGATCATCAAAGTGGTGGAGGAGCCGTACACGATGCGGGAGGCGCGCATACATGTGCGACACGTACGCGATCTGCTGAAGTCTGTGGATCCCGCGGACGCTTACAACGGCGTCGAGTGCAGCAGCCTGTCGTTTCTCAATGTTGTCACGAACGGTGATATCCTAGAGAAGAAGAAGACCCGGGCGGATTCGGTCGATTGCACGCCACCCGATTACATTATACCCGGTTGTAGAGATAGGCCCCTGTTGCCTCTCCAACCACAGGCGAAGGAGCAAAAGTGCCCGCCGTGTCTCAAGGTACATAATTTTTGAAGTCATTTGATAATTTAATCGGGAGTTGGAAAAGAATAAAATAAGAAAAGATATGTTACATATTGAATTGACATGATGAAAATACTGTATTATTGATATTTTTTCTAACCTTCTCTAAAAGGCTAAGAAAGATCAAACTCTTGAAAAGTTCTTTAGTTTGGATGCAAATTTTCTATTTCGGAAAGTAGATATTAGAAAATCTTTTCATAAATCTAAAGAATACAGCTTAGATAAATTTATTTAAAAAACGTAAAGAGATTATGTATATTTATCTTAATTTTATTCGAAATAATGAAAATTAATCGCTTCGAAGAAAAATTGCTCAAAGATGATTAAGTATTCTTTTTATTTTTTAAAAAATTTAAAATTAGATTCTACCTTTACCAAGAAAGAAAAAGACAAAAGGTTTCTAAATTTCTTTTGTATTTTCCCTAGGTCCTAACAACGTCAGGATGGAATCCACCACCTGGCCACAGAAAACTTCACGGCGATCTGATATACTTACACGTGGTCACATTGGAGGACAAGCAATATTATTTGACCGCGTGCGCCAGAGGTTTCTTTGTCAACCAGTCAACCAAAGAAGTGTTTAATCCTAAACCAGCTACACCTAGCCATTTATGTCACAGTTTGATCGAGCTGTTGAATCAGCTCAGTCCAACCTTTAAACGAGGATTTGCTTCTATGCAACGGCGCAGGACTCAGAGGCATCCCTTCGAACGAGTGGCCACACCTTATCAGCTGTATGCCTGGAGCGCACCGCAAATCGAACACACCATTGATGCAATTCGCGCGGAAGACAGTAAGTTCTGGAAGTAGTAGAGAAACTTCTCTAACCGAAGTCTACTTTATTTACCTGTGTTACATTTGGCTTTAATCACTCGAAAGTGCTAATGGATTAATACCGCTTGCGAAAATTGTTATAGAAATTTAATTTAATTAATCTTCTTCTTAGCCTTTTCCTCTAAGTTGGGATACGAGGAACACATCCCGGGACAAACACGCGATTGGAACGAGGAACTGCAAACTACGAGGGAATTACCGCGTAAAAACCTTCCCGAAAGATTGCTACGAGAGCGTGCCATTTTTAAGGTTTGCCGTTAACCCTTTTTCTTGATATAATAATATACAATACAATGTCTCCAAACTAGTAGTACAGAGAAAATTGTGCTCTTTATCTTTTATTTTTTCGTGGGAAATTATTCCTTTTTTAATTATGTTTATAAATGTACAATAATAATTTTAAAATTGGAATAATATTATATAATAGTGAAAATAAGTGTCACTTTTTAATAGTTTTAATAATGAGTTTTTAAATAATTTCTAATAATTAATTATTTTTGCATTGTTTAGGTCCACAGTGACTTCGTGGCGGCCGCGACTCGCGGAGCGGTGGCGGTTATCGATGGCAACGTGATGGCGATCAATCCTGGCGAGGAAGCTAAAATGCAGATGTTCATCTGGAACAACATCTTCTTCTCGCTCGGCTTCGACGTGCGCGATCATTATAAGGAGTTGGGCGGTGACGCTGCGGCCTTTGTTGCGCCTCGCAATGATCTGCAAGGTGTCCGAGTATATGCGGCTGTGGACTTGCCCGGTCTCTATACTCTCGGCACTGTCGTCATCGATTATAGGTGTGTTTCCTGGGTTTTTATTAGTGTGTTTCTTAATTAATAATCTGTTCTATGTGAATTTTCTAGAGGCTACCGCGTCACCGCGCAATCTATCATACCAGGTATACTGGAACGCGAGCAAGAACAATCGGTAGTCTATGGGTCGATCGACTTCGGGAAGACGGTTCTCACGCATCCAAAGTATCTTGAATTGGTAAATAAACAAAATACATAACTAAAATTTGCATAACAATAATAAAATTATTGAGAAAAATATTGAAAAGGAGATAAAAATAGTAAATTAATGGTTTTCCTTTTACAATGTAAAAGCTGAAGGAATTGATTAATCAGTTATTACAGTTTTTTAGTTTCAATTAATCTTACTTTTACATTTTTCTTTCGTTTAATTTCTTCAATAAATTTTCTTCAGTTTAATTAGTTTTTTTTACTAAGGAAAAGAGTTAATGGTTTTACTGTCATTATAATTATCGTAGTATCATCTAATGTGTCTTATTACTCAAATATTTTTAATACTCGCGTTCAGTTAAACAAAGCTGGGCAGCAGTTGAAAATTCTTCCTCATAAAGTGATCAACGACGCAGGCGAGGAAATCGAACTTTGTAGCAGTGTGGAATGCAAGGGTATCATTGGTAACGATTCGCGGCATTATGTGCTTGATTTGTTGAGGACCTTCCCACCCGATGTAAATTTTCTGAAACGTGAGTCGAATAGTACTAATTCTACTATAATGTGAAAAAGAAGCTGTTTTATTCATTTGGAAAACATTCTTCTCGTTCAGTTGAAGGTGTGGAACTGAGCAAAGAAGCACGAGCCTTAGGTTTCCCAGTGGAACACAAGCACAGACTGGCCTGTCTGCGGCAGGAACTCATAGACTCGTTTGTCGAGGCCAGGTACGTTCAATTTATCAAGCACGCGGCCGTTCATCTTCAACAGCTTACATCAGTTAGAAGATCTCAAAAGGAAAAAGAGACGACTGTAAAGGTACATGTAAACAGATATTTTTCTATATTATATTTCATATTTTATTACATTTATTCCTCAAATGCGAATAACTTGAGATAGTATGTGTACAAGATAATACAGACCAATAATTTTAGGAAGATAAGAAGGAGGACAAAAAGGAAGATTCGACTGCTATTGTAACAGTGGACAGTAACAAGGAAGACTGCGCTCAATCTCTAATAGAGGCTGATGAGGCTAAGAAGATTGTTGAGAGCATCACTGACTCAATCACAGGCGGTGAGAAACAAGAACGTGCGTGTTATCTTTTCATGCATCCATTGACCATATAGGATCATATATGTGAAGAAATAGCCTTCAAAATTTTACCAATTATCAGAATTTATTAGAATTATCAGGATTTGATTAACATTGAGAGAGGAAAATTGTTAGGAAAAAAGAAGAAAGAATTGAACAGAATAAATTATAAAGAAATATATTGTTATAAGGCCGAGAGAGAACTAGTTTTGTAACAAGGTTTATTTCTGGGTGATAGTGGAGGAAAGCACGAGAGAGATAGTACGAAGAGCGGCGACGGCGGTGGGTAGTCTGCGAGAAGCCGAGTTCGACGTGAGATTCAATCCGGACGTGTTCTCGCCCGGCGTCAAGCATCCAGATCCTAATGGTCCCGATCTGAAGAAGCAGAAGCAGTTGGTGAAGGACGCCGCGGACTTCTTGCTCACTGTGCAACTGCCGACATTTGTAAGTTCGTCGTAAAATTTAGCAGCACAAGTTTTTAGTATTTCTGCAGTTAGATGCAAAATGTGGATTGTTTCTGAATGTACTTACAATTGTATTTTTTTTTCTCAAAAAAATCTTTGTTCCAGATTCGAGAGTGTCTGGATCATACAGCGGCCGCGATGGACGGTAGCACGTTAGTGGAGGCTCTCCATGGTAGAGGCATTAATATTCGCTATCTCGGTAAATTGGCGGCTATGTTAGCAGCGGTACCACAGTTGCAGTATCTCAACCGCATTGCTGTATCTGAGCTGATCCTCCGATCGGCCAAACACATTTTTACCTCTTACATGCAGGTACAATATTTAGTTGTGCAAGATAAAATTATGCATGTTTAATAAATATGCAAGAGACAATTGTGTAAATGTGTCATTTTATAGGGTACGGAACTGATGAGTCTATCCGCGGCCGTCAGCCACTTTCTGAATTGCTTGCTGTCGTCGGCACAGATTATACACCCGCAACAAAATCTAGAAGAGGTACGATTAATTGTAGCACATTTATAATTCATGCATAATTATTAATTAATTAATTAACGGTCAAGTTAAGTAACGATTAAGAGGATTGAGATTTTGTTAATTGCAAGTCAATAATAAAAACAGTGAAGAACAACAAATAGTTACTAAAAAGATTATACTTCGTGTAATTAAATTTCAGTAGCTAAATTTAAACAATTTTTTATTTCAGCTTCAGAGCAAAACTGCCAAACGCCGCAATAAACGCAAGGGGAGGAACAACGGGCCACTGCAGTCGGAAGTAGAGTGGGCATCGTTGACGCCTAAATCATTATGGCAGCAAATTAAGGGTGACTTAAAGGCTTATTATGACTGGGAAACACCAAGCCCGGAATCTGTGGAAGCCACGATAGAACACTTCCATTTACAAAAAATTTCACTGTTGCGCGGCTTCTGCGTCAAGACCGGTATTCAGATACTACTACGCGAATACAACTTCGAAAACAAGAACCGTGCGACGTTCTTCGAAGAAGACATATTGAACATCTTCCCCGTCGTCAAACATATCAATCCTAGAGTAAGTAGTCGATCTTAAATGCATACAAACAAGATTAATTAACTGATTGCTAATCAAAAATTTAAAAGTAAATTTGTGAAGCAATAATTCATTAAATTAAGGAAAACTATAAATTTTAAATCTTAAAAGAGTACATTTTTTACTCAAATTAATATTTAAGGAATTTAAAAAATTCTTAAATTTATAAAAATCTAACGAATAATTTTCGTTTAAGGTAAAATTGCGTGTGACAATAAAAAGCCAAGTAATTTCAACTTAACTTCTTTAGGCTAGCGACGCATATAACTTTTACACCACCGGCCAAAGCAAGATCCAACAAGGATATTTAAAGGACGGATATGAACTAATCAGCGAAGCGCTGAATCTTCTGAATAATGTCTATGGTGCTATGCATCCCGAAATTGCCCAGTGTCTAAGAATGTTAGCAAGATTGAACTACATAATGGGTGACCATGCGGAGGCACTCGCCACTCAGCAGAAGGCTGTGCTCATGTCGGAGAGGGTTAATGGTATTGATCATCCATACACCATAACAGAATATGTAAGTTATATCACAATCCTCCTAAAATAAATAAGAGTTGTTAAAATGATAACAGTGCAAAGTAAAAAAAATAATTCTACGCATCATAGACCTATACACTGTGTGAATTATATTACTGATATATACAGAAAATATACAAAGGACAATATAAATTATGTAATATTCTTTACAGTGTAATAATGAATAATGTATTGTTTTTTGTTTGCAGATACATCTCGCCTTATATTCTTTTGCCAACGGGCAAGTATCCGTATCATTAAGATTACTGTACAGAGCACGTTATCTAGCATTATTAGTCTGCGGTGAAGATCACCCGGAAGTGGCTTTACTCGACGTAAGTCTAATCAGAAATTCCTCGTATAAAAATTACAAAGTACGGGTTATTTTTATATTTTGTATATATATATAATTTTTTTATAATATAATTATAAAATAGTTTTATATATTTTTTAAGGCATCATAAATTTCCCAAAAAGTTAACATTTGAATTACAATAATAATATCATATTTGATTTTTGCAGAGTAACATCTCGCTGATTCTGCACGCGGTCGGCGAGTACGAGTTGTCGTTGCGTTTCCTGGAACACGCGTTAGCCTTGAATCTACGTTATCACGGTCCTCATTCGTTGAAGGTTGCGGTATCGTATCACTTAGTAGCACGCACGCAGTCATGCATGGGTGACTTTCGAGCGGCGCTGAACAACGAGAAGGAGACCTACGCGATTTATAAGCAGCAGCTGGGCGAGGAACACGAGAAAACGAAGGAGAGTAGCGATTGCTTACGCCACCTGACCCAGCAAGCGGTCGTGCTACAAAAGAAAATGAATGAGATTTACACGGGCAAGTCAGGCGTAAGCCTGCCACCGATTCAGGTGCAGCCGCCTAGCATGGGCTCTGTGCTGGACATGCTCAACGTTATCAATGGCATACTTTTCGTGCAAATTAGCCAGCAGGATATCGATAACTTCAAGGCAGAGATCGAAAAGCGGCAAAAGGAACAGTCGCCGGATGACGGCGAAGCCGTCCTGGCAATCACCGAAAAGAATTCCAAGAAGAACGATAAAGAAATAAAAAAAGCAACGGAAAAAGTCGAGAAGGTCGAGCAGAAGACAACAAAAGACTTGGAAGCTAGCAAAATTGGCGCCTTAGAGTCGGGCGTGGCGACGAAGAGCTGAGTCTTTCGTTTGCCGACGACGAACATTAGTAGTCTTTCCTTTCTTTTTTCTAAGCCCTAGTCCTTCGTCGTGAAAAATGACGATTTCGCGCGAGGATCGTTGTGTACGATATATAATATATATATATATATATATATATATATATATATATATATATATACTTGATACTTGCACCGTTTTTGTTATACCATTTAAACGCAATTAAGATACGAGACTCAAAAAAAGAGACGAGACACAAGATTACCGTCGTTGGTAGTGTGTTTGTGAAGGTAAAGGGAGGAATGTATCCGTCGAGGTTGAATTTGCATGCAAGATGCACATTTATATCAAATGTGTATAAAGACACAGGTGCCATGTTGCTTAAAGAGAGCAATTTTAAGTGAAGATTATATCTTCAAGTTAATTAAGGTAAAAGAGATTGTTCCCTTTTCGCCATTGCGTGAAATCAAAAAAAGCAATACCATTTCTTCACTTGCACGCACGCGATCACGCAATTTTTTAAGGCTTAAATTGTTTACCATGCAAAATGCCGGTGATACAAATACATCGACGGTGCTGGTTGTTAATTTCATCAAATTAAGTAACGTTCAAACTTGACTAAATTCGTATCAGACTCTCGAAATTAATTCCTTTTCTCTATTATTTTGTAAAGCGAATTCGCAACCCTTTCGACACACTCTTGAATGTATTAGTGCTTATTAAAGGCTGTCGTATTACACAAAACGCATGCATAAGCAGGTGAATTTACGAGACTTGAGTATGATTTTGCATGTTGCAATTTTGCAATTTATTAAAATATATATTGAATATTTCATCATATATATGTTGTGCGCAACATAGATGTGTGTACACATGCTTTAATCTGCATTAATATACATTAGCGCATGCACCCATTTATACGAATTTACTCAATAATGTTTCATTTTTTTTTCCTTTTTGTGACATTATCATATTGTGCCGTTCAGGCATATTGTCGTCACTCCATCCTAATTGCCACCGCTAAGAAAAAGAAGAAAGTATTACGATATTTACAGTTCATCCATACGAGTATAATTCGTCTTATTTCATCTTCTATTACAGCAATTCGCGAGAAAGTGCTTCCTCTTATTTTTATGGATATTCTTTTTCTTATTAACAGACGCCTGCTTAATATAAAGATATCCTAGGCATCTCTAATGCGGTATCGAGAATGACGATGATAATAGTATAAAGTAGCGAATGGTATTGTTAACCGATCATGTTTGTAATTAAGGACGCAATGGCCAAATGTTAATCGAGTCATTGTATGTCGTAGCTGAGTTCAAGTTGTGCGATTATAGTCTTAGGACCGTAAGTAAAAGAATCGATTGTTATCCCGCTGTTAATATTAATTATAATTTGTTTTACCCGCTCCACGGATCTATCCGTAGCCCGATCCGAAATCTCTCGCCGCGGTTCGGCCGAAAAGCAGTGACCGCGACACCGATAGTCGGATAGTAATCGTGTCGCGAAGTTTTTTATTATTGCAGAAAATAATGTTGATTATTCCCGTTATAGCCCTCGTAGATTTTACGAGTTTTCAGGCCTGAAGAAAACACCAGCAATTTTTCTGCAGTGATAGAAAAAAAAACCAATTAATCGACCGATCGATATAGTCGACCTCTGCCCGCCGTCTCTCTCGACGGGCTCATTTTCGCATTGCAATAATAATCGTAATAACAAATTACCGCATTGCACTCAGATAAATTGTATTATAAAGAGAGAAATAATAATCATTATGGGGGGGGGGGGGAAATTATATAAATAAAATTACAAAACTTCACATATATCATAAAATAAAAAGAACGTTACAAACTTGGTTTACATATACTATGATCCTGTAGACATACATTACTATCCTTACAGATTTTCTTCAACATGTTGCATGGAATAAATTGTTTTATATGTAACATGGCGATCTAATTTAAGAACCTTCAGAATTTTCTGCAACCTATTTATTGTACGCTGAATCCTTTCTACCGCCTGATTACGACTAGAGCAGCGACTCTTTTGTCTTCTTTTTCTTTCTCTTAAATTTTGACGGATTATCTAGAATCTTCTCCCTCACTCCCAGTTTGTTTATCAGGTACTGTCGCAGCGAATGTAACGCGTCCAAACCGCCATACCCATTTTCGAACACCATCCACATCCTGAGTATCTCGTCAGATTGTGTAATTACATCCTGAGAATCATCAAGGCTTTCAGCCTCTACCCAGAGCTTACAAACAAGCAGAGGGACGTCTTTGTCAGGTATTTCTTTATCAGAATTTTCTTCGTGCGGATTCGTCGTGACCGTCGTGACGTTCTCAGTTTTCGAAGTTTCTTCAGCGCACGTATTCGCTTCAATACACTCGCCATCTTCACCTTTCGCTCGTTTTAATACAATCTGTTGCGCTAAACGCCGCTTTCTGCGCGTATGCTCCCATGATCTTTCTCTTGCAGTTACTTGACACGCCCAGCCGTCGAAACTGTCCTCAGGAACGGGTAAATCTTGCAATTTGACCTGTTGCAGTAATAAAATTAAGTTTGCGAAATTTTTCAAAATTAACTCTCAATTACTTAACGTCACGATAATCCACAAACTTAACGTTAGAAATAAGGAAAGTGATGCGTTACGTTTAACTCTTCCGCCGTTGATCTCAAGAAGCTTATTATATCATCTACGCAAGAAAATTTATCCTCCACGGGAAACGTTATCGAAGTTTTATAATTTCTCAACGATTGCACTATGGACTTTCCGCGTTTTCTGATGACAGGTGCTGTAGTGAGATTCACAATACTTTGCGGTAGGAAGCTCCAAGCCAAACCCCATCTGTCGACAAATATACTATACAGCTTTAATAAACTCCAAAGTGATAAATAATTAGTGATATAATATAACTAAGTAGTTAATAAACTAATATCAATCTGCGTTAATATAGATGTTGTATTTAAAAAAATTATTAATGATTTATTAATTTAATACGTTTATTTACCGTGTTGTGTGCCCTTGGCAGAATTCCGTCCACGTCATATTCTTTATATCTTTTGATCTTAGCAATCGTCTTAAACTGACCAGATCGGCTTTCCTACCGATCATTGTGCTGTAGATCTTTATTCGATCTCCCACTTCAACACTCTCTTCGATCATCTTCGTCACAAAGCCCACTTCGCCACCCTCGATCTTCAGCTCGCCATCATTTCCGGTAGACGCATTTCTCGGTGGCAGAACCTTCACGATTTTTTCGAAGCCGTTGTCCTCGCTCTCGAAAAACGGCGGATTGCACATTGAGAAATCGTAAACTCTATCGGTCTGTACCACGTCCTTAAAAATTTTATCGGAGTTCACTGTAATTACTACATCAGAACATCCCATTACATGAAGAATTAAGTTTTGATTCTAAAGGTATCTATCAGCTTTTAGCTTTTCTTTCGCTTCAAGAAAAAGAGTGTTTAATAGGACCTACTTTCAATTAAATCTTGCAATTCGTTCCTCCTTACGCATTTCTGGGCATGCTCCATGCTTCTCTCATTCACTTCGGTACCAATCACTTGACATTTGTAGATTTTTGCCAGCAACAGAGCGTATATACAAACTGCTCCTGTTCCTATTTGAAACAAAATTGTTCAGAGATCTCAAATAGCAATCTAAAATGTTATATTAAGCATACATGTACATCACAAAATGAATGAATCAAATCATATAATATTATATCATTTAATTAAAGTTATCTTTACCATTGCAGTTATGATTAACATTGTAACATTCATTACTTTAAAATCATAATATGATTGCAATAATTTCATTTTTTCTATTTCTAAATTTTCTAAATTTAGAAGTTCTATCGACACTTTGGGAAAGCATTTCCAAAAGCAGTTTCTAATCACCGATGTCGATGCCCGTGACTTTGTCCATCTCTAATTTAGAATGAGTCATCAAATCTTCCATCCACAGAATATAATTCAAGCGCAGGGGAATCGCCGGATTCAGATTATCCGCCGGGATGTTCACATGTAGATCAAAATCATGCTTCAAAAGTGTCTCCGTAAGCACGTGCAGGCTCTTCCTCTCTTTGAAGTCGATCCTAACCTTTCCCACAAAGTCCTAGGTAATCAACATGGGCAAAAAGCATTCTGTTCATTTCACGTCTCATTTAAGTGCGTTACACTTACAAAAGAGGAAAATACATGACATAAGTATGCGTAAACATTTTCTACAATCTATTTGTCTATGCTTTACTGATTTTTCCCTTACTTTCCTAGATCTGAAACGCATATTATTATATTATACTTGCATTACGTTACATATTTAATATATTTATGTTATATATTCCAATAAAACATGATATTAATACAATTATATTAAATTAAGTTTCTTTCGCGTTACAAATGTAATTTATTACATACATTATTACATTGTATTGCAATTTATAAATTGTAGAGAATATAATACCATTATCGCGATTTCGCGGAACTCCGGATACATGACCGCGAGCTGCTTGTAATCCGGCGGTCGTTTATACTTGTTCCTCGGATGGATGTACTGCCGCACGCTCATCCTCACCGACCTCACCAGTCACCCCGAGTGGAAGGAACCGTCCGCTCCACGTCCGAAACGATGAATCACAATTGACGATTGATCAAAACCGACAGGACCAAGTCTGGCTCGCGTTTTTCACGAGAAATCGCACAAACCGGCTTGAAGCGCATCGTCAAGTTTGTTTACTCGCGTCAGCAGGTGCCGTGCAACGTGCAAGATGCAATGCCTGCCATCGAAAAGGTACAGCATCGAGAACGTAGACTCAGTGCGTTTTCACTCATGTCGAGATGTAGGCGACATCATATATCGGAGTCGCCGACATCGTATATCGTAGCCGCCTACGTCGTGTAAGGGCCAAAGCACATAACATGGCGTAGCGATATACGACGGTCGTAGTCCTCGACCTGACAAATCAAGATACGCCAAAGCTTGTGCGTTACTTACGTCCACGACTACGACTGTCATATGTGCTTTGGCCCTAACGTGGTAGCCTACGTCGTGTAAGATGGTCGCCGACAACGTGTAACCATGGTCGCCGATACCATGTAATCATGGTCGCCGCAGAGAGAAACCTGAGAGCGGCCATCCGGCTTTGGGGGACGTCTGTCCTAATCTGCCCTCTGAGAAAGTGGACGTCAACTACGGCGTTACGCTCGGTAACGATCAGAGAGGACTCGGGTAACGATACATGGGTTTGTATCCATGCTATGGTTCGTGTCCGAACTACTCAGATGGAGGGGATATGCTGGTCGCGCAAGCCTTTCCTCTGTCCGTGTACATACGCTAGGCCCTCGGCAAGCTTCGAGCGGGGAGAGAAGGGCAGACATCTGCTGTCTCTCTTGAGCTGTGACGTTGTCGCTTTGCACAGGCCGGCTATACTACGATGTCACGCATTTCGGGTATCGCGTCTCGTGTCTCTCGCCGAGTGCCGAGTCTCGAGTTGACAAATCGACGATACGCTATACCCGCTATACGTTACATTTGCTTGTATACAAATTTTAATTTTTATATTTATAATTAAATAAATATATATATATATACATATGTATATATATTTGAAATTTATAAATATACATATAAAGATTGCAAATATAATTAATTAAATAAATATTTATAAACATAAAAACTAAAATTCGTAAATGTAATGTATAGAAATCACCGTTCTATGCTTTTCTATCTAAAAAAGTCTTACATTAAAAACCTTTACTTTGCATAATAAATTTTAAATTTAATATTTAAATGCATACCAATAATTATATTATTAACTATATTGAGAAAAAAATGGTAGTTTATAATGTTTCTTGCACTCTTATTAAATTTATTTTACCTATGCATGTTCAAGCGGCCAAATTACGAGCGACAACAGAAGGATAATTGGATAAAAACAAAAACACTTTCTTAAATAAACAATACACATGGGTAACAGTGAGTTCTATTATAATTCTCGTATAGTTCTGAACGTGTTCTAACGTTTATTTCTAAAGAGTTCTGACGATAAGCATTATTTATTCATATTTTAAATAATTTTTATCGACCAAGAAAGACGCATTTACGGGTATGTGGGTGAGATGCTGTAGAAAATCTCGGAGTTTTGGCTTATATAAAATATTTTTCGTACTGTTCTAAGCATACTAAAACAATTTCTAAAGAGTTCCGGGCATTGGCAATGTTGTATAATTTTTAAATAAATTAATAACGCACGAAAGTAAGGAATTTATTGAGAATAGGGTCTTTCTCGAGCGATAAGAATTATTTAAAAAATGAATAAATAATGCTTATTGCCAGAATAAAATGGGACAACGTTAGAACACGTTCAGAATTACACGAGAATTATAGCAGAACTCACAGAACTGCCGAAATACGGCCAGCTTCTCACCTTATTTTCGATAAATTCCTGATTTTCGAGCGGTATTAATTTATTTAAGAATTGTACAACGTAGCTAGTGTTTGCTAAAGTTAATAAACATATATATACAACGTAGCTAGTGGCGGGAACTCTTTAGAAAATGCTTTAGTATGCTCAAAACTATACGAAAAATATTTTATATAAGCCAAAACTCCGAGATTTCGCACAGCGTCTCATCTTCTGTCATGATTACTTTTCGGTTAATATTAATTTTTTTAAATATAACACAAAGACTCTAACGCTCGGAACTCTTTAGAAAATGTTTCAATATGCTCAAAACTACTCGAAAAATATTTTACATAAACCGGAACTCCGAGATTTCAACTGGCGTCTCAACCGGTATACTCGTTGCATTGTAATTTTTTTTTAGTACCTTATAATTAATTTTTTTTCTTTTATATGGCAGAACTCTTTATAGAACTGTTATAGAACTATAGATTTTGCAAAATTTGATGAGATAAACTCTTTATAGAACTGTTATAGATAGATCTTGCAAAATCTGATGAGATACAGTGGTGGAACTTGTGTAGGACAAAATGAGACGCTGCGTGAACATAGCGTCTCAGTTTTTACTGACGCGTTTTTTGAAAGAAGCCAGAACTGAATAATTTGTGAGTTTCTGCAAAATGAGACGATAGTTTCACACACACGTTAGGAAGAGAATGTATAAGGAATTATTAACGGAGATATTTTAATTTAAAAGATCATTAAAATATATATTTTTCAGGAATGTTTTATAGAGAAACGAAGAAAGTGAATAACGTTAAACTTTGCATGTTTTTTTCACTTTATTTTAAAAATTTATTTTTATTTTTTAAGTAACAAAAATGCTCTTTTTTCTGTTATATCCTGGTCACTATAAATGACAGACGATGTAAATAATTCTAGCTGTTTTAGGTATCTGAAACGCAAGAAGCTAAAATTTTCTTATTCTGCAGGAGAAGTGTGGCTATCGTCTGAACTAGAACTAAATCAATATTTCCATTTTGAGCGGCTTTTTTATTTAAAATATTAATTTTTTTCAAAATTTTATTAGTATTTTATTTAAAAAAAATGTTTATTCTAGTTCAGACGATAGCCCATATCACTTATTCTGAATAAGAAAATTTTTGGTTTTTACGTTTCTGATACCTACCCAGATAGCACAGCTGATCTTTATGAATTCAAAAAGATCTGAATCTGATCATATACTTCTTCTGAATAAGAAAATTTTAGCTTTTTGCGTTTCAGATACCTAGAACAGCTAGAATTATTTACACCGTCTGTCATTTATGGTGACCAGGATATAACAGAAAAGAAGAGCATTTTTGTTACTTAAAAAATAAAAATAAATTTTTAAAATAAGGTGAAGAGAACATGCAAAGTTTATCGTTATTCACTTTCTTCGTTTCCCTATAAAAAGTTCCTGAAAAATATATATTTTAAAGATCTTTTAAATCAGAATACCTCCGTTAATAATTCTTTACATTCTCTTCCTGACAGAAGAGATTTTACCACTTCTCAATATAAATATAAATTTATCTTGTTATGGTTTTATTCGTTTATTCCGGCGTTTTTATATTTGTGATTTAATTAGATTATTGTTTACTTTGTTTATATTATTAGATAATTGTTTAATGTTTTAGTCTAGACTAATGTTTTTTTTAATGTTTTAGTATGTAAACTTGAACATTAATTATCATGTTTTTTTATATTTATCTTCTTCTATCGTAGTAATCCGTTCCGAAGAAGACTAAATACAGTCGAAACGTTAAGCATGTGTATTTGTTTATTTAAGAAATTGTTTTTATTTTAATTCAATATCTCTCTGTTGTTGCTCGTCGCCGCTTATAAACATTAATAGCTAATATAAATTTAATAAGAGTAAAAAGAACATTATGAACTACTTTTTTTCTCGATATAGTTAATATGTAATTATTGTTATGCATTTCAATATTAAATTTAAATACTATTATGCTAAAGTAAAGGTTTTTAATGTAAAACGTTTTTTTATATAAGAGCAAATTTGCCAGAACGGGGATTTCTATACATTACATTTACGAATTTTAGTTTTTATGTTTATAAATATTTTTTTAATTAATTATAATTGCAATCTTTATATTTATAAATTTTAAATATATATATATTTATTTATTTATTTATAAATATAAAAATTAAAATTTTTAAATATAAACGTAAATGTAACGTATAGCGCATCGTCGATTTGCCAACGCGAGACTCGGCATTCGGCGAGACGCGAGGAGCGATACCCGAAATGCATGGCATCGTGGCATAGCCGGCGCGTGCTAAGCAGCTACGTCACAGCTCAAGCGAGAAGGAGA
>NW_020216144.1:193-3675 GCF_003070985.1 Temnothorax curvispinosus | reverse complement strand
CATAATGTGCACATATACAGAAGTGAGAGAATTATTTCATTTTAGACTATTATCAGTAGTTTGAGATTTTTAAACGTTCCAAAAATCTATTATAGATATAAAGTTGTTGTATATGTGCGAAGGTTCTGCACCACAGAAGAAATAGTAAAAGTAAGCAATTTTTAATTACGAGAAAGTGCTGTGCATATTTGGCCATCTATTATCGTATAATGGCAATATTGATGGAATTTCTAGTTTATGTGAATGTGTATGTTTTTGTTAGTGTTTCGCATGATGTCAATTCAATAAGTTAAATGCATAAATGAAGTTTAACGTGAAAAGTTGTTTGTATATTTGATCGTCGAGCAATGCATAAATCTTATATCCAAATTTTGAACATTAATTAATTAGGAAAGATATATTTTTGGATGATGTATTTTAACATAACCTCATGTGCTCGATGCAGCGAGTTGAAATATTGGAATAGTACTCACATCGAGATAAAAAATATGATGAATAATACACAATCGTCACTGTCTGTCTTATTGTTAGTCAGCCTTGATATTGTCTGTGTACCTACAATCATATCATTTATATCTGTTCCTTTACAAATCTCATATCTAATGCTTCAGATATATAAATACAGCAAGTCAATTGCAAATTAATTAATCGTGCAATTACTTATCTTAGGAAAGTTAATAATGAACGAATTTACATTGAAAAATCGAAATCACTGGATGTAAATGATTTAAATCTGTGCTTACATAATACTTCAGAAATTTTTTAATATAATTAATCTTGCAACTTACTGATAACATATATTTGCATATTAATTATTTGGATATTTCTATAAGACTATTGTATTATAAAATTAACATGTATAATATATAGGGATGAAATGAGAATACATTTTTTTGCTCAAATAATATTGCATATTTGTTATACTGAATATTAGTTATGTCAATACACATATGTAATATATTGACATAAATTAATTAGATATATTGTATACCATCCAAATGCATAATACATAGTGTATCATTCTTTTTAATGTAAACATTAACATAAATTTTTATAAGGATACATTGCATTCTCCCACATTCATATGCAATATAATTAAATTTTATGTTATTTGATACCTATAATGATTGAATAAAATACCGTCAAAAAAATATGAAATAGAAATTTACTTTTAATATTAATTATTGACAATATTGTTATGTTTTCTTCGTTGAAATCGACGTTATTATATTATAGCTATTAGAAACTGTAGATAGATATACGTCAGAAGTCATTTGAATCTTTTAGGAGTATAAAAATGCCTAAGTAATATGTTGTATGTTTTGTAATGTACTTATTTTAAATATCTTCTGTTATCATTTCTTTTCTACATTCAGATATAGTATTTACAATAATGTAAAGTACCTATATACAATAATAAAAACATATTGGACAAAAAACTAGAGCATTAATAATTTTAGTAGACAAGAAATGGTGCAATTAAAAAACTGGCCATATAATTTTTTAAATACGTTGATATTTAGATAAAAATCATATAATTATGTAAAGTAAATATATATAGTTATTAGAAACGAATATATAAGATCAAGAATACATATCAAAGTTTCTCAAAAGTATAGCAAGAAAAAATATTACTAATAAATATAAAATTCTAGCATCTTTTTAACTTATACAATGATATTAATTATATATTAATTCTAATACGATGTATTTTACATGTGGATAATGACTCCGTATCCTGATATAACACATTGAAATGATTTTACGGAATTCTTTAAATTGCGTTCCTATTTAAGCTGGTCCTAGAATATCCATGTTTGCCGTTGTATCCTGGACATTGCTATATGCGATCATGTACTCAGAAACAGATATATATATTGCAACCAACAAACCGATAACGCTTGCTGCATAAACGTTACGTTGCAAAATAATACATGTCGCCACACAAAGTCCGAAATACGTCAGATATCTCGCCAGATTTTCTTGTTTCTTGCGGCCAAGAAGATCTGAATCTACAAATAACATATATTATAAATATTTAAAATAAGTTACATTATATCATTATTTGAAGTACCTACTTATGCACAAATTATCCTTTTTATGATAATCATCGGCACATTTGACACACATATCTGGCCCATCGCCGGTGCAACCGTTGCAGGCTTTGTCGCAAGCTGAAAAGATTCCAAATTTTTTATTTTAATATATCCAAATTAAAAATAATTTAATAAAAATAGATAAGGTGTATATATACCCAAACAAGCATAGCTCCCTTCTTTATTAATGCAGAATTGATTGCCAGGACAGATATCGTTGCTTCTTAAACATTCGTCGATATCAAAGCAGCCTTTGTCTTCGATCATGTACCATCCAGCAGCACATTTCTCGCAATCCTTTGGCCCGGCGCCTTTGCAAGGTCCGTCGCACGCCGCATGACATGAGGAACATAACAAGGTTTTTTCGTCCTTATAAGATTCATAGTATCTCGGAGCGCACTCTGAACAAATGTCTCCGATATATCCCTTGTCGCAGAAGCAGCCACCATTTCCCTTTCTCGTGCCAGCTCCTTTACATTTGCCATTATTGCTGCAGATTCTATCTGGATATCCTGGACACTGCGTACAGTTCGGACCGTAATGATCTTTCGGACAACAACGTTCTGTCTTTTCGATACAGATATAATCGTATATATCTGGATAAGTATCTTGATGCTTGAACCACCATTCCTCTATCTGACTCTCCAATTCTTCGGCTAAAGATTGGCACTGCACCTCGCCACGCTCGACATCTTTACACAAGTTCTCTTGTATTTCAATCAGTCGTATTTCACTTCTTGAGTACGAGCCTAACTTATCCTCCTCCCAAGCGCTATCTCCGCCCTCAAACTTCCCACGACTCGTCTTGTCTAAACCCTATAAAATAATTATAATTCATGAAAATATTCTCAAATGACAAAATTATTTATTTAAATAACATGAATAGTGTTACGTCTCTTTTGACAGTTTTAACGCAAAATTATTTTAATATAACTAATTAAATACTTCTATCTAAAATCAGAAAAGGAAGGGGGTTGTTTACCTTTTTGAAACTACTGGTAAGTATTTTGCACGCTGCGCAGGGCGGAAATTTTTGAGATTTGAGTTCCTCCTCGCCCAGTTTTTCTTTCTCACATTGGATGCTACTCATGCAAGTCAATACGATTACAAAAATGTTAAGAAAAACAACACTGGTCGGCACTCGCATTATACCGTACCGGTTATCAACACGACTATAATATATTTATAAAAAAAATTATGGAGAGGAAGCACAGAGAGAAGTGTCCGTTTTATTCTTGGAGAATAAGAAGCTAACGACTCCCGAACGTTTGTCTTATCTCGGACTAGATCATAATTACTCCGAATAGTTTCATTCGAAACGTCTGACAGATTGACGTCTGAGGTTAGGCGGAGCGGACGACAAAACGTGTCTTCCGCGATACCGGC
>NW_020216144.1:0-93 GCF_003070985.1 Temnothorax curvispinosus | reverse complement strand
CACCGATAATGCTCCGTTGTCTTTAGGGTGTTAATTTTCTAACTGGAATGTCACTAGAAGAAAAAGCGCAGAAAAATAACGTGCAAACCGCAT
>NW_020216143.1:0-1403 GCF_003070985.1 Temnothorax curvispinosus | reverse complement strand
TATCATCCATTGAAATTTGTTTTTACTTGTCGATCTCATGTGAATGTACAAATTTAAACAAAACTTTTTTATTTTATAAGAGTACTTTTAAAACCTGTAATTAAAGACAGATGCGAATCATAAGGTTTACAGTAAATATATATAATTTTACGTATATTAATAATGTTAATGCAAAGAATTTTTTATTTTAATAAGAGAAATTTATATTTATTTTAAAAGTACAAAAAGCTCATAGCAATTAAAATGGTATTATTTTTATAAAGTATTACTTTAACAATTACAAATGTGATGTTAAAACAAATGTACATTTATGTATAAAGGCTCATTTACAATAAGCAAAGTAAGAAGTAAGAGTAGATGTAAGAAGTGAGAAGTTAAGAGAGCTAAAATAAAGGCGTAAGCGAAATAAATTACTTTTATTTCTTACTACAACTTCAGCCTTTAAGTACACTTACAAAATGTACGACTAAAGTAAGAGTAAGAAATAAAAATAATTTATTTCGCTTATGCCTACTCTTACTTCTTACTCCGCATATTGTAGATAGGCTTTAATGACTGATGTTAATTATAAGCAAAGTAAAAAGTTAGATTAAAGTTATATTAAGAATGACTTAAACTCGCACATTTCCTTACCATGTTTTCCAATGTAAAAAATTATATTAAACCCGTTAAATATACGTAAATAAGCAAATATGTACATTGTATAGCCTAACGGTAGCTTCCAGGACACAAACAAATAATTTTAAACAAGAATTTAATTATTTAACTAAACAACGCGTTTCTGGTATCATTTATTCTAAGTCTTTTCCAAGTAACTGCTAATCAATTTTGTGATGTATGGATAAATATACTGATAACCGTTTATAATTTTGTTGAATGACATTTAGACTTCATACATAGAAATTACGTTCCTCTTCTAATCATTTTTTCCAACGACATGCACTACATGATTTTGTGCTGTAAGTTACGATAACACAGCTTGACGGTATTTTTAAGTGTTTATGAGTTTATTAAACTTGTTAAGTTGTTAGAAAGTAAGGAAGTTGCCATATCATTAGCCTAACGTTAATTTCCAGGCCATAAACAAATTTTCATAAATAATGTAAAATTATACGTTACAAATTGCGAGTTAATGTTTGTGGAATACCGAAAACTCATACTGTACGTCTTATCCCGTTTGCAAATGTTAAGAAGTATGTTGAATTCATTATTGAATGTACATAAATAAGCAAAAACTGCTATATATCACTTTACGGCTTGATGTTAGTTTCCAGGACACGAACAATTTTTCGCAAATCATGTAAAATTATTAATTTGGGGGACGATGCGTGTAAAATAACGTAAACTTATGTTTCCATATCGCGTTTTCAAATGTTAAGAAGAACTTTAAACCAGTTGAATGT
>NW_020216142.1:0-7359 GCF_003070985.1 Temnothorax curvispinosus | reverse complement strand
AAAAAAAAAAAATTCTTTATGTCAATAAATGCGAAAAACTTCAATTTGAAATCTCAGTTTTTCTTTTCCCCAGGGGGAAAGGATGTTGTGAGGCGGAAGTCGCCGTGCCCGAATTGCAACACATAGCTGTCAGCGCACATCCCGAATATTGCCAAATTCACCTGAGGTGGCATTCCGGGTGTCGCAAGCGGCTTCCAGGTCGCTCACCCAGAAGCAAAAGCGCTGACAGCTAAGTCAGCATCGCGGAAGTAATACGCGAAGAGATAAACAGCCCGCCCTTCCAAGAAGCGGCTGGCAGTCTAGAACGTAAGGCTAATCGCGCACGATCAACGTAATCTATCCTATTGTGAACGCCCGCGAGTCAGGGCAACGAAATCAACGAAACTAGTGTATCAAGTTAAAAAGGTCTTTATTAAAATATCGTTGGACAAAAACTCTGGCAACGTTATTCCTCCTTTCCTTCCGGCGGATCCAAAGAACTCAGTGCCGACCCCTCGAATCAGAGGTACGGCACAACAAATTTTACAATCTTTTATACATTTTGCTCTATAAAACCATAGTAGCCACCATGAAAAAAAATCTTATAGCTCTTTGGCATGTTAAAATTATTAAAAAAATCTTATAGCTCTTTGGCAAATTTTTTTTAATGCAAGGTACTTAAAGGTACAAAAAAACATAAAGAATAAATTTGTGTTGTTGTTCTGCACAATTGTTTTCTGGGTCGAAATGAAAAAGAGAAAAAACACTTATTTTTACATTATTTTCATCCATTTGTATCATGTCTACATGTTATTTAAAAAAATTTGGCAATTATACCGTTCAATAGAGCAAGAAAGAAAGATACGTTCTTTATTCGAAATAAGACTGACAAAAATTCTTATCTCGTTTCAAAAGTGCTCCAACTTACAATTAATCATTGTCCTCAAATTTATTTATAACATTTGAAGCAACAAGAAATAATTATTATTAATTACTGTGTATTGAAAACATTTTGTAAAGGTAAGGTAATTCCATTATTAAATTTATTTATTTTGCTTCAATTTAACATTTTTATTATTAATGCTAATAAGGAAAAAAATGAAGTAAAAAAAAAAGATTTGCACAAGATCAACGGGAATCGAACCCGGGCCAGCGCGGCGGCGGCGGCGGCGGCGGCGTAGCAGCCGCGCGCCTTAGCTGCGCGGCTACGCCGCTTCGTCGAAGCTCTGCGCTAGCGAACCGGTAGACTTGCGTCGCAAGGTTTCCACGAATTTCTATCTCGAAAACGGCTGAGAGTTGCGCGCTAGCGCTTTACTATGTTTTACTGTTAGTGAAGGGTTATTATAGGAATAAGTTTCATTCAGATCCGTTTCCCGGTCCTCGCGCCTTCCCCTTGTAAGTCAGTTAAAGTAACTCATTAATATCGTTAATATTCTCTCACGCCACGTTATCCAACCCGGTTGACTCCATCTCTTTTCTGATTTCCGCGATTCAATACTGCTTTTACTATTTGGTCTCACCGTATTGCAAAATTATACCACCGACTGTTATCCACTATGGCATGTTCTCAGCAATATACAATAAACCTTGTTTTTTACTTTTGTTATTAATTCTCTGAGTATTGATTCAGGCGTCACCCCGCCGAATATCGCGCTGCCCTCCACTCATCCCGCCCCTAGCCGTTAGGTCGAGCTGGCCGATTTCTCGCACGCCGGATTCATTGCGTTTGGTACTTCGTTCGGGTTTTTGCAATCTTAGTGTACTTAATGGACGCGAGTCTATGCGTCTGGCGCCCAACATTAAATTTCGTGTCGAATCGTCGGACCGTGTGAGAGAACCGTCGGAGAGGCCTGCCATCCTTCTCTTCTTAACCTCTTTTGATCCGTCGTGCGCCTCGGGCGTAAAAAGACGTGACAGTTCATATATAATCATGTATCTACTAATATAAACTAATATGAATAAATAAGAGGTTTTTTTCCCGGGACACGTATAATAGGCCGCGAATTAAATGTTGGTCACGTAACTGTTCATACTGTATTGAAAAGAGAATTGCTACACCCGTTTCATCGTACAAAAGTACAAGAATTACATGTGAGAGATCACCGTGCTAGAGAAAATTTCTGTCGTTGGCTTCTACGTAATAATGAAGCCGACGAAAATTTTCTGGCAAATATTATGTGGACCGACGAATCATTATTTACGCGCACGGATATGTTTAACTGTCATAATGAGCATTATTATGACGTTATTAACCCATACGTAACCCGCGTGCGTAGCTTTCAACATAGATGAAAGCTAAACTATTGGGCAGGCATCTTGAGTGATAGAGTTATCGGTCCTACTCTTCTACCAGATATTTTGACGGTAAAAATTTTAAAAATCTCATGATCTATTTGCAATGTGTATCGATAAGTACTAAAAGATGTTTTTTTTATAGGGAAAAAGTTACGCGAATTTTATAATGCAACAGCTACCAGATCTTCTGGAAGAGATTCCTCTCCTACAGAGAAGAGTTATGTTTTTCCAGCAAGGGGCACAGGGCACCACCGCATGCGTACCGAGCTGTTACCAATTTTTTAAATGAACGTTTTCCCGGTCGTTGGATAGCTCAATATGGAATATGGACCAATCAGATGGCCTGCACGGTATGAGAAGGTTTTAATTTAGAAATATAAGAGAGGAAGAAGGCTGTGGAAGAAAATGCTTCAATATTTTTCATATTGATTGTTAACAGTTTACCCGATCTGAACCGTTGGATTTTTTTTTGGGGTCATTTGAAAAAAATTGTATACGCAACAGAGCCCGCTTCACCCGAAGAAGTCATCGCAATAATGCAAGTAGCTGTCCAAACTGTCGATGGACCGATGCTTTGACGCGTACGAAATAATTTAATTTTTCGTGCGGAAGCATGCATTGAGGCTCACGGGGCTCATTTTCAAAACCTCACTTAACAAGCCCTTTTTAGGACTAAAAAACAGTCCTTTTTAGGGCTAACAGTTTTTTTTTAAGGATAAATCATAACAATCCTTTTCAGGACTAAATAGCGTGTGGGCTATCGTGCCACTTACGCTGGGGCGTCGCTTGCCCTTCGCAGAGGATATGCCGTAGCGTGAGAGGTATCGTCGAGTGATCTGAGAGACAGATGTATGCAATAAATAGGTCGTTTATTCTAAGTCCTATATTACAAGTGTAGGTGTGTCAGTGTGCTGTGGAAGGCCCTAAGAAGGGCCGTGGAGGCGGCCCTGAAAAGGGCCGTTTGGTTTCTTCTTGTGTGGTGGCCCTGAGAAGGGCCGATTGGTTTCTTCTCCTCCTAGTCGGGGAGGCGCTCACGCCAGATGATGCTCGGCTGCGTCTTGGTCCTCCGGAAGGAACTGTACTTCCGCCACGCCGGCGGTGTCCCTGGTGGTGTGAGGGACTGCTCCGGTTCCTCGGTCTGCGTAGACGCCGCTGTTAGTACCGGTGGCTCCTCCGTCTGTGTTCCTTGTGAGGAGGTGATCTCCCACTCCGGGTCGGTCTGCACTTCCTGAGTGTCGCGTGGAGGCTGGTGTTGCACGCCTCGGTGAACACGCGCAGGAGGGATGGTCTGCGTTTCCTGGTGTACCCGCTCGGAAGGTGACGGTGGCAGAGGCGACAGGAGCGGAGGCACCGTCCACGATAGTCGAGGAGATGTGTAGCGCCGGACCCTTACGTCCCACGTTGAGATGAGCGCACGTGGAGGACGAGTCAGTCTCACCGGCGAGAGCTGGAGAGGGACGAGCTTCCACAGATGGCCTGGACGGCAGTCCAGGGGCCGCTGAGGTTGTCTCGGTAGCGGCAGGCGAAGTGGCGCAGCTCGTCTCGGTGGTGGCCGTAGCTTCGGCGGCGGCAAGGTGACGGCGAGGTCGTTATCAAAAAGTACTTCTCCTGGTCTTGGCTGTGAGCCTGAGAGCAGTCGAAAGCTGCCTAGGCCGTCGCCGTGTGGCCTTTTATTCTTCCCTGTCGGGAAATGAAACGCGAGAAAGTCCGCCACCTATCGGCGGTACTTTCGTATAGCTTCGCGGGCCGTAGTCTGGCCCACGCGCTCGGCGCGTGATCGGTGGGCGCGCGCGCAGCGCGCGTACCATTTCGATTGTGCGGTCGGAAGACCGCCACATAGCGACTTTTTTCAGAGCAAGCAGTTCACTGCAAAAAAGTCTTTTTCAGGACTATTAATATTTCAAAACGTTAGAAAAGTTTCTCATTCGCAAAAATAAAAAAACATTTTTCTACTTTCTCCTAATTTGTAAAATATTAAACGGAAAATTTTTATTCTCTTATATTCAATCGTATACAAAGAGAATAAATCTTTTTGAAACTTGACAAATGAGAGCTGTTCGCGAAATCGCTGATTAATCCCGGCGATGGAAGCGGGATGAGAAGGACGCGCGTGGAAGGTGTTAATTGATGACTCGCTAAATTATAATGTAACTCAGAGCACAGTCTGAGCCGTCTTTAATGAACAACAATTTTACAATCTGACCTGAGAAATGATAAGCTCTCTTTTAATGAGAAGTCTGTTTGATCGTCCTTATGCTTGAGCGGCAATTATATGAATCGCCCTGCTCGTGATGCGTAGCCCGTGAGCCGGTGAGACACGTGGCGGTCACAGAGCGGCCATTATTGACTCTGTCGATCGCGAGAAAGAAGCCGGCGATGAGCGCGCCAGTGCTTGCGCTAGTTGCCGCGTGGAGCTAGCATGTCGATACCCGATCGATGCTGCCATCTGATGGGATGGCGCACCGTGATGACGGAATCTCGAACAAGAGTAAAACGTCGATCTTATAGCAAATAATAAATAATAACACATTTAATAACTTAAAACAAAATACAATACAAATGTTTCGATCTTAGTTTAGACCTTCTTCAGTGTAATATTTCGCAATTATCTTAAGTCTAATCGTTAACAACGCATAAATAAAAATGAAATGTAATCATATTCGTAAAACATAGGTCGGTGGTGTAGTTGTTAGAAAAGGTTAAACATAAGATAAGTCACGCGACTAACTGCTGCCTTTTAAATAAAATGAGATTACAAAATTAGTTGCTGTTTGAGATCGTAAGATTTAGTACCGAACATCGTTTTCGGTTGCATGTCTGTACTCGCACGCGTTCAATAATTTAGAATTTTGCCTTAAAATAAGTCATAGGACTGTTCAGTTATAGCTTGGATTTTTCTATTATTCGCATTCCGGAAAGTTCGCTGACATTTGTTCGTCAACAACAAAGTCAAGCAACCGCTTTTACACAAAGGAAAAATCCATGCTATAAACATTGCGATCAAAAACAAGCAACGATCTCTTTGGATCGCCAAACGAAAAATGTGACGTAGGTACGATGACGTGGCCGGCGATGGCCAATTACTCTTCCGAAATTCTAGCTCCGCGTATGTCAAGCGCAAATTTTTCCGCGAGCGACCCGTGGCCACCAATCACGCCCCTGAGTCCTCTAACATTTTTCAAGGTTTTAAAACACGACAAATTTATTGGTGATTAGCCCGGAGAGAGCCTCGTCTCGGAAATATAAAGGTTCGCCGCAGTGTCGAGGAGGCTCTCTTCTCGAAGTTCACCCGCTCAGTTCACTAGTATTACCGCTCGTGTAACCGCTTAAACGCTATTTGCAATCCGCTTCTGATATCGACTATCGACTCAGCTTGTGCTACTAACTTAACCGCTTTTCGATTCGGTGCGCGCTACCACTCACGCCACTTAACATTTCTGTAAATAATTGTACATACGTTCAGACTTTGAATATACTTTGCTTTATTTTATTGTAACTCTGTGCTTGCTGTTTTTTTTTTTTGGTCGTTCTGTTACCTCGCGCTACATCGCGCTACCGCGTGCTCTCGAATAGTTGCAATTCGTATAAGTTTTTTTATGAAGACGTAAAATTCACTTCCCAAACAGTCAATCTCGTAGTAATCTACCATATCTAGTTTTAGAAGCGAAACAATGCTTATAAGTTAAGATCAGCGCACGGCCTGTGAAGACTTAGACTCAAGCGCAAGGTAAAATGAGTACAGACAAATATCATGAAACATTCTAATATAATACATATTATGTACAATAAAATAACACTAGTAAATAAATAAAAATAAATTAATAAATAAAACAGACTACAGATGTCAATTGTGTGGATGTCTCTCGACACAATAGGAAAATAATCATTAGAAAGATTTTTTATTTATTAGTTTATTTCACCTTGTGCTTGAGTCTAGGCCTTCAGTCCGTGCGTTGATGTTAACTCATAAGTATTGTTTCGTTACTGAAACCAGACACAGTAGATTATCACGAGATTGAGCGTCTGGTAAGTGAATTTTACATATTTATGAAAAAACTTATACAAATTGCAGCTAACTTTGTAATCTCATTTTATTTAAAAAACAGCAGTTAGTCACGTGATTTGCTTTATGTTCAACCTTTTCTAACATCTACACTGCCGACCTATGATTTACGAATATGACTACACTTTATTTTTATTTATGCGTTGTTGACGATTAGACTGAAGATAATTGCAAAACATTATACTGAAGAAAGTCTAAACTAAGACCGAAATACGATACATTTGAATTGTATTTTGTTTTAAATTATTAATTGTGTTATTATTTGTTCGCCCATTTGCTGCAACAATAATATAACTCAAAAATTGTGATTTTTCAGGAGACATGTTTTAAAATTTTGAGTTGTTATAACTTTCTATGAGAATTTTAAAATACCGTATTGGCAAGTCACTCTTTTTGCAACTTTGACGATGTTCTCACTACAACGACAAAATAACAACTGAGATTGACTGAGATAAGACAGTATTGCAACCTACATAATTCACTAAATGATATGGCACAATAGCGACACAACTGTTCTCTCGGATGAGTTCGTGAAACTTAAGCATCGTTGATTTAACTGTGAATAGTACATGTAACAACTTTTTTCCTTGTACGAATAACTAAAAAAGGGCGATTTTCGAGTTTTGTCATTGTTGCAGCAAATGAGCGATTTATTATTCGCTATAAAATCGGCGTTTTGCTTTCATTTGCCTTAAGTTTCAAATTGTACATCTAAAAAGCGTACGTTATTCTTAACTTACGATAAATCGTTTTCTCATAAAAAAAAATTTTTCTTTATTTTTTAATACGCTTTACGTATTTTTTTTTAAACGTAAGATTATTTAAATATCTAATTGTTATAGTATAAAGGACCCCGCACTAATTATATACAAAATTGGATTCCGGTGAAATCGCGTAATTTTTTAATATGTTGTGGCTTATAACCTACTGAACAAAGCATGTAATGGGCACAAAGCTAAATAATGGACAGTTTTTGAGCTACAGCCAGTCAAACATGAAAAATTATGGTTTGCGCGAATACT
>NW_020216141.1:0-3045 GCF_003070985.1 Temnothorax curvispinosus | reverse complement strand
TGGTTGGCCGAGTAGTTGGCCGCGCACCGTTTTAGTGCACGGCTTCATACTCCCCGTCGACTCCTGGTCGTCGACGATGTCGCGCCTGGAGTCCAACTCCGACAGGGAAGTCGTGCACTTGAGATCGCTTCGGGCTGGTCGCTTGGCTGCTTTGCGCTTCCTCTCCCGGTTGCGCCGCTGTTGCCGTTTGACGCGCTCTTCTTCCTTCGGGTCCTCCCGAAGTTGGCTGCGCAGCTTGTCTTCGGCTCGCCGAGCCGCCTTCCGCTGCCGTATGGCCATTGCCTCGCGACACTTTGCGAGGTCCTTGCCTCGACCTCGCAACAGTACCATCTTGCTGGCATGTATTGCCAGGTCGTCACTGTCGTCACTCGACGGCACCATGACGGTGATCAAATTGACCCCCGCGCTGACAGTCTTTGGTGACTTGGCTGTCTCGCTATCAATCGGCTGTGCGGCACGCGTTTGTGTGCCGCTCGTCGAGGGTACTTGTTCATCAGGCACCAAAGTCGCAATTCTCTTGTCCTGTGATCGAGGTTCCTCCTTCGTCTCCAGCGGCATCACCGGCGTGGCGATACCGCTCTCCCGAGGCTGTTGGTCACGCGCCACCATGACCCCGTCTCGTTCCTCAATTCGCCAAGTCTCGCCTGGCTCGCGCTCCCTCTCTTCGTCGAGCACCGAGGTTCTGATTTCAGCTCGGCCGGCTCGAAAATTCATGGTAACTCGGAATGGTCGCCGAGTACCATCTGCCTGGAATGGCCACTTCGCGCTCGTCACGATGTTGACGGTCGCGACGTTCTCCTCCTCATCCTCTCCGCGCACTGGGATCGCCGGGGTGATTTGCACCACGTCCCCTTTCATTCGTCCGCAGTCCGCCATCTCCTGGATGAGATCGCGCAATGTGTCGCGCTGTGCCTGCACTTCCTCCCGCGAGTACGACTGATTCGCCGGGATGGTACGCACATAAGCTTCGGCCCCTTCCAGCACTTCGCGTGCGTGGCGCATGTGCATCGCGAAGCGTCTATGATTCGCAATGGCTCTGGCTGCCGCCCGGACTCTCAGATGTAATTGTTCCGGCGTCAGCTCGTCTATCGGAATTTCCGATATCTCCTTCGGCTGCGTCGTCCCGTCCTTGTCGGCCATCTTGGATGTCTCCTCGATCGGCGTTGAAGTCGTCGGTCGTCTCCGCAGCTCCTTCCGTTCACCGGCTCGGACCTCTGCACTCGTACCGTCTCTGCCGCTCGTGAGTCGTCTCTCGCCTACGTTCGCTAAAGCGATTTTTGCACTCGCGCACTGAATCGCTGTATCACTCGGGATCTTGAATCGGACTCTATCTAAAACTACGCGAACTTGTGGGATATTATTCGCTCGGACACTCCCGTCGCGCACTGACTCGATCTTATGCTCCGCGCGCGTCTTATTCGCGTGATCTTTTCCGCGTTCGCGTTCGTCCCGATTCGCGGTCTCGCGTCTTCCGACGTTCTCTTCCGACGAACTCCCGCT
The DNA here is from genome assembly GCF_003070985.1 of Temnothorax curvispinosus. Taxonomy (NCBI): domain Eukaryota; kingdom Metazoa; phylum Arthropoda; class Insecta; order Hymenoptera; family Formicidae; genus Temnothorax; species Temnothorax curvispinosus. The sequence goes on along the minus strand of NW_020216141.1, from coordinate 1,545 downwards.
CGAAAGTGTTCGTCGCGCGCGTTGTCCGCACTTAGCGAAACGTGCGAGTTGCCACCGATCTCGTGGGCGGTTTGCCTTTTCACGCCCTTTGCGGTGTGATTAACTTTGCTCTCGCTTCTTACGGCGAACACTCCACCGTCTTCTCTTTCTGCCCGGTTTCTGTCGGAGTACTGGCGATCGTTCGTACACGATCTCGATCGACGTGTCCGCTTTACTCGGACTTATCGTTGTCTCGCGTGTCGGTTTCTCCTCGTCGGTGTTTCTTCCGGTCGGTGTCCCCACTGACGTCATCGAAGTATCCCTCGTTGGCGGTGTCGCTTCCTCGTACTGACTATTATCCGGACATCGGTAAATCGCATTTATTCTTGGCCCTTTGTGCTCCCCGTCATTCGGGAGTTCTCGCTCCCCGTCATTCGAGCGTTCTCGCTCCCCGTCATTCTCGAACAATGCTCTTCGTACGCGGCTCCTGCCTCGTCGATCGGCTTGTTCGGTCAATTGCCGGATACGTGTGGCAATCTTGCTCACCATTTCGGTTATTACGAGGAACATTCCTGGTCTCCCGCGTAACGGTCTTCGACCCTTCGCGTCGATTTCCGCCTCTTCGATCATCTCGCGATGAAACTCGACGAGTCCGTACGTCGCCGCATGCTCTTTCGTTTTCTCCCAAGTGTCGTACGTTCGCGCATATTTCACTCGGGTGAATGGGTCGCATGTTAAAGTTAATCCGTATTTAAGGTGGAAATCCATGCCAAGTATTATATCGAACGGTGCTTCCGTTATCACGTAATATTCGTGCTGGTATCTTTGTCCGTCGTACCAACACATGAATCGCACCCGTTCCGTTACCGAAGCCCCTTCGTTACTAAAGGCCCCTTTCAATTTCATCGGCTTTATCGGGATTTTTTCGAATTTCTCGCCGGCTTTACTCAGTCTGTCGTACGCGTCGCGCGTGATAGCTGTTATCTGCGCTCCCGTATCTATCACCGCTCGGGCTTGACTCGCGCCGATTTTCAACTCTATTATCGGTACATCAGCGTACTCACCGTTACCGATGGTCGACTTGACGATCCATTTGGCAATCTCGTCGATCGTCTCCTCCATCCATGTTGCCGGATCGCTCAGCTGTTGTGGTTGCTTCGCGTCCTCCTCGGGCTGTCGCGTTATCGTGCAACATTCCCGCTCGGCTTCGTCTGACTCGGCGCTCGGTGTCGCCGTGTCCTCGTTCTCGTTCTCAGACGGCGCATCACCTGCCGTGATGGCCGCTAACTTTCGGTTGTCGGGTTTGTATCCCGACTTCAACACTTCTTTCCGGGGATTGTTTTCCCGGTCACGCGTGTAGCGCGTCACCTTCGGCTTGGCCTGACTATCATCGCTGTCGGGCTCCTTCACGATGTCGACTCCCGTACGGGACTTACCGACGGTCGGGTCCGCCTTACGCCAGCTGGCAGACTTTGTTTGCGGCGAACTAGTCGTCGCGTCGCGTCTGGCATAATTGTTTGGGCGTCCTACCTCCCGCGTGCCTTGATTTCGGTTTGCCGCTCGTTG
>NW_020216140.1:5879-10597 GCF_003070985.1 Temnothorax curvispinosus | reverse complement strand
TTTTAGGAATGTCTTCGTCCGCTACTGGTATTTGATGGTAAGCTCTAGTCAAATCGATGGTTGTAAAAATTTTCTTCCCGTAGAGAATTGATGAAAAATCTTGAACTTGCGCGATTGGGTATCTGTCGGGTCGTGTTAGAGCGTTTATCCGACGATAATCACCGCGCGGGCGCCAGCAACCATTTTTCTTCTTGACCATGTGAAGAGGACTGGCCCATTGGCTTTTTGATGGTTGGCAATATCTTAAATCGATCATGTATTAGAATTCAGCCTTTGCCGCTTTAAGTTTATCTGGATGAAGACGTCGTGGTTGCTCATATACTGGCTGTCCAGACGTTTCTATATGATGCTTTACAGTATGGCGTGGTTTCGTAATGACGGTGGATGGTCTGGTAATTTCCGGGAATTCGGCGAGGATGTCGCTAATAGGACTAGTTTTATCGAAGCTGGATATTCCTTGTAATGGTGATTTATCCACAGTAGTTTTGACCTTCAATCCTGTTTCCGCGTCTTCCAGTATCTTCGAGCGAAGATTCAGGGTGAGATTGTGTTTGTATAAAACGTCGGTTCCTATAATCGCGTACGGCACTTGAGCGATGAGACAGACACAACGAATTGGTCGACGGAGTCCGAAATCCAGCATCATTACACGTTCGCCGTATGTCTTGATATGTGTACCATTTGCGGCATATAGTGTGCCATGATCATAGCTGACCGGATCCCAAGGACGTGGTGGAACGACCGAGACATCCGCTCCTGTATTTATCAAGAAACGGAGTCCGGATATTTTATCCGTGACAAAAAGTCGGCGAGATGAGTTGGTACCGTCGGTTGCCGCCGATATCAACGACGGTTGTCTTAGTTTCCCGACGTTTGTTTCTCTTGCTTATCAGCTGTATCTTTTGGCCAATCACATGGGTCCGCACACTTTCTTGCTTTTTTCCCGAATCGACTGTGATAAAAACAAATTTTAGATCCGCGCGACCGTCTACGTGACGAATCTCTGGAACGCGAGTCCGGGCGCGAGCGCAAGCGCGAACGCGAACCAGGTGTTGGCTTGCGGCGAGTCACTAAATTACTCACTTGTTTAATCAGTTCGGCGATCGTAGGATCGGTTTCTGTTTTGTTGACTGTTGCCGTTTCGTTATCACTGAGCGATTTCTTTATCGCCACGAGTTCGCGGTTATCGACTGTCGGTCGGTGTTCCATAATTTTATCTGCGACGGCTGCTAACGCGTTAAGGTCTCCCGGAACCACTTGCAATGTCATGCGCACATCGTTGGGAAGGTATTCCAGAAAGAGCGTTTTTAGATCTTCATCGTCGATTCTTTCAGGGCCGGCTAACGATCGCATTTCTGCGAATAATCTTGACGGTTTTTTGCCTTGAATTGTTAGACCGGATAATAGCTTCCGTAATTCTTGTCCTCGCGACAAGGAATAATGCTCGATCAGCAGCGATTTGAGTGTTTGATAGCGATCTTCACGGGGAATTCCGATGATCGTACTGCTCATACTCTCGTAGACATCGTCATCTAGGCTGGCTACCAACGCCGTGAATTTCTCTGCTTCCGATGTATTGTGATCGCGAAATTCATTTTCTGCGATTTCGAACCATGCTCGCACGTTGGTACCGGCTTTAAATTTGCGTAGATTTATTCTGTACTCGCTAAGTCTTTGGTACATGTAATCTGGATACATCATTGGCGTTTGCATATATTGATACAACTCGGGTGGTATTTGCGCTGTTGCCGTTCCCGATGTCGTAGTCTCCGCGTTATTTCTTTTTTGGGCGGTGTCGTTACCTTGGCCATCTTGCTGTATCTTCTTCGCGCTCTCGCCAGCATGGCCGTCGTTCTCTAGATCGATGAGGCTGCTCTTGCTTTTTTTGTTGCCCTCAACCTGCTCGTTTGGATTGCTCTTCGGTGGTGAATGCTGAATATTCATGTTTCTTCCAGGCACTTCCAAAGGATAGTACGAGAATCCGGATCTCAAAAAACGTTTACCGTCCATCTGCCGGCACGTGGTCACGCACTCACACATTTACGCTCACCGGGAAGAGCAGCATCCTCACGGTAAGCTACTTTCCCGCAGTGGATTTGAGCGATAGCGATTACGAGCTCGGTCTAACAGATTTTGAAACCTATTACACGATACCGAGTGTAAATTCGTCGAACAATTCTACTATGACGACGACGACAAGGAGATTACCATTCCCGAAGGATCGTACGAATGCGTGATATAGACATGTATCTGAAACGCGCTCTTTTGTGGGACCAATCCAATAATGTCTCGACAAACGAAGATGAACCGCACCCATTGATTATTCGGGCTAATAACAATACGATGAAGAGCGAGATCAAATGCGCTTATCGGATAAATTTCACCAAACCGAATAACATTGGATCGCTTGGATCTTTTTAGCAAATCGCGTGCTGGAGTCGCGACAATGGCACGAATCGGATGTTCCGCTAAATATCATCAACGTAAACATCATTCGCATAGAGTTTAACGTGACAGCGGGTGCGTACAGCAACGACAAGTACGTGCACACGATACACGAGTTTTCGCCGAGCGTGCCTCCAGAATATAAGATATCGGAAACGCCGGCACAGATCATTTACTTTCCGATCATTGTACGGAGCATTTCGGACTTGACGGATCAGGACGGCCGATTGATTGATTTTCGCGGAGAAGAGATCACCGTTAGACTGCATGTACGAAGACGACAACTGTGGTAAACCATGAGATCCTCATACTGAACGAAGTGGAGAAGGTGCGACAGACGAGAAACAAAATTAGAGAGACAATCCGATCGCCAAAGAAGAAACTCACTGCGTCGAACGTTGAATTTTTGAAATCATTGGGTTTTGTCGTACGAAATGGCTAATATCTTAAACATTAGAGGTGAACCAATCTTTGACGATAGTGTCGTCAAGATTGAGACACACACGTACAATCTGTACGCCAACACAACGTTTGGACATAACGATGAGATAAGAATACCCATACAACAGCAGGATTTATACACATTGCCGTGTGAAAGCTTTCTCTACGTTGAAGGACGATTGGTAATAAAAAGAAGGAATGATGAGTCTCAGGCAACGCTTGTAAATAATTGTGCAGCGTTCATGTTTGATGAGATTCAATACGAGCTCAACGGTGTGGAGATTGATCGCAACAGAGACATTGGAATAACCAGTACCATCAAGAACTACGTATCGCTATCGTATAATGATTCTCAACTCATGCGGAATGCTGGCTGGGACGTTACATCGAGCATACCGGTAGGATACTTTAACTTTTGCGTATCGCTCAACACATTGTTAGGTTTTTGCGAGGATTACTAACGCGTCGTTGTTAACGCTCGTCACGAATTAATTTTGATACGAACGCGCAGCGATAACAATTGCATTGTAGGAAATCCGGCGACGGAGCCGGAAATCGAATTGTTTAAAATACAGTGGCGAATGCCTCACGTCACGTTAAACAAGGTCAATAAGTTATCTGTATTATGGACCTTGGAAAGCGGGCGATATCTTAGTGTTAGTTTCCGTTCGTGGGATCTGTATGAGTATCCCATGTTGCAGAGCACGACCAAGCATTCGTGGGCCGTCAAAACGGCGACTCAGCTAGAGAAGCCGCGGTACGTTATCTTTGCGCTGCAGACCGGCCGCAAGAATATCATGTCTCAAAATGTTAGCGTATTCGATGACTGTAACTTGACCAACATGAAACTTTATCTAAACTCCGAATTTTATCCGTACGACGACATGAATCTGGATTTTACTAAAAATCGATACGCCGTTTTTTTCGATATGTATGCGCGTTTTCGTAAAACTTATTGCGGATACGATTCCAGTGATACGCTTTGCAGCTTGTATACATTCCTGATGAAAAGACTTTTTGTTGTCATTGATTGCTCGCGACAAAACGAATCTGTCAAGAGCGCCACCGTGGATGTGCGAATAAAATTTCATTGTAAAGAAAATGTACCTGCAAATACTACCGCCTATTGTCTCATCTTGCATGATCGCGTAATCGAATACTGTCTGTTGTCGAACGTAGTGCGCAAACTCATGTAAATTGCAATATCAGCAGATATTGCAATATAAGTAGATATTGCGATATAAGATACACTGATGTACCGCGATAAGATACAGATTGCTCCATCATTTCGTCATGATCGTACCGACGTTTGTCGATCTGCAAGGATTTACCGTCGGGATGAAATTTGTCGTGAAAGAGGTGGCAGTTTTGAGAAACGGGACCGTTTTGGCGCATTACATTTTTACATGTCCCATGCCATGGAGTCTTCTCACGAAATCCGACAAGTCATGCGCTTTCTGGTTGATTGCAAATCACCATGGACTACGATGGGAGGACGGAAACGAGTTCTACAGCATGGCGAAACATCTAATTACATCGGCTGTACTTGGAGAGGGCGACGAGACGTCGACTCTTGTGTACGTCAAGAGATGCCAGAAACGAGAATGACTGGTGGATCTGCTTGAGAATAAAGCGAGAAGAAATTTAAAAATTGGGACTTTGGATGCAGATTACGAAGATATCGAATCTTTAAATAATCTAGATGTTACTAATACTGTAAGATGCAAAAAACATGTTAAGAATTGCGCATTACAAAATGTCTTAAAAATATTTAACTGGTAGTCGCGACACCAGAAAAATTATGATTTTTTGAAATAAACTATATATGTATA
>NW_020216140.1:0-5779 GCF_003070985.1 Temnothorax curvispinosus | reverse complement strand
CTTTTCCCACATACTTTGTAGTATAATATAGATGTTTTAGCTGTTCAAGAACTGTTTTTAGCTGTTTTTTAGTTGTTTTTAGTTGTTTGATAGCTGTTTAAAAGCTGTTTTTAGTTGTTTAAAAAAAGTTTAATAGCGGTTCAATAGCAGTTATACAGATCGCAGTTATACAGATAGCTGTTTTAGTTGTTTGATAGCTGTTCAAGAGCTGTTTGATAGGTGTTTTTAGCTGTTTCATAGCGGTTCAATAGCTGTTTGATAGCTGTTTCATAGCTATTTTTAGCTGTTTCATAGCGGTTCAATAGCTGTTTGATAGCTGTTCAATAGCAGCAGTTATACAGATTAAACCACTGAAAGTTAATGGTGCGATATTGTTTTCATGAACATACGTGTCTCGCGGTGACTTCATCGCACACGTGCAAAACTGTACATGGTAGATTTTTCGCAAGGCGCATCCGTACGGATGCTGAGATTATTGTGAAATTAGATATGTTAAACAAACGATGTGACAATAGTGAGATATAGAAGAATGAATTTGAGGGTACGCTCAGTAGTTGTGGACTGAAAGTCGCGAGTACAACACATGACGTGACATGAGCGACGAATATGAAAACTTGTGCAAACCGGTGCTCAATAGTAAATTCAAAATCGTTAAGATCAGCGAACCGCGCATGAGAAATCGTTCTAGAGTGCGTTTGTGGAGAGTTGACATAGTGAGGTATTTGATCCGCCGCGAATTGGGAATCGCCGATCTCCGATCGAACCGGGAGTTTCTCGACAACGAATTTTATTGGAAAAGAACCTTTGGATATTATCCAAAGTTCATATTTTAGCGCGCGAGTGCAAGTAAGCAAAGTGTATATAAAATGGATTTTGAAGAATTGCAGTTTGAAGGAGAAGAAAGAATGGAAGTTGAAGCAAATGATGAAGAAATGAACATTGAGGTAAATGAACTGGAACATGAACAAGAACATGAACAAGAAATTGATGATGATGATGCAATTTTGTCAAACGATTCGTGTTACGACAGTGAAAGGTTTGAAGATGTTTTGGAAGTAATTTTCCGAGTATTAAACCAGGCTGAAGTGAATGCCTTAGATGAATTGAAAAAGATGTGTTGCACATACTTTTATTTTACTTCTGGTAATGTAAAATTTTGTGCATCGTGTACTATGAGATTACGAGGATTATTCTCAATGTTGCACGCTGAGCGAAAACATGACACCCGCGCCTATATACTGAATGAAGGTTTATTCTGTGCGTCGTGTGGAGGCCCACTACATCAAATAATGCCGTGTAATCTCTGTTCAATTTGCACTGTTTGTGATTGATAGTGCTACGTGGCAAAGACATGGTGTCCGAAGGCTGTCTGTATTGCAAATCAATAAAACTGCAGTTTATGCTTACAGCTTTTTTCATGTATTGCTTCTTTCTAACTTATCTGTGTACAAAACTCTAAATATTTTGTATAAAATCATTGTTGTGTTGCAAATTGCCGAAGGTGTCTGACTCAAGAGCCAGGGGTTTCAGGTTGAAATCAACGGTGGTAAGCAAATTTTCTATTTGTAGTTTTTGCATAATTTCTGAACGAGAACGCGCGAGGGAAAAAAACCGCGCGAACGAGAAGACTCGCGCGAACGGGGGGACGGGGGCGCGAGACACCGCGCGAACGAGAAGACGCGCGCGACCGGGGGACGGAGGAAACATCTACGAGGGAGAGATAACGCGAGCGGGAGCGTGCCGGGTGACGTCACGCGGACTCCGCGGCGCGGCGAAACGCGAACGCAGGTTCCCTCGCCCCGCGGCGCCCGAAAACGCGAACGCTCCGCGGCGCGGCGAAAACGCGGTCGCCCCGCGGCGCCGGAAAACGCGGTCACCTCGCGGCGCCGAAAAACGGGGTTTTCCCCCCCCCCCCCCCCCCCCCCCCCGGCCCCCCCCGCGGTTCCCCCCCCCCCCCCCCCCCCCCTCAGATCCCCGGCCGACAGCGCCCATAGCTTACCTACTTACGTGCGTTTCTATCAACTTGCGCTTATTCTCGAACCGAGTTAAAAGAGCCTTCCACGCGACGTTGAAATTATCGGCAGTAATAGATATGCCCGCTATGGCATCTCGAGCTCTGTCAGTTAAGCACGATGACAAAAAATGCATACGCGAAAAATCGTTAATGTCTTTATTTTGGATAATGAGAGCTTGAAATCGGTCGCGAAAATTTTCCCATTCGTGCGCGTGACTGGAGAATGGAGGCAGCTGAATCGGCGGCAAATGGTTCAGCGAGAACGACGATGGATCCGGACGATGAAAAAAGGCTGCTTGGTCGAGTGATTTATTCGGACTTACGCTCGGCTCCAACTCCTCCAACCAATTAGTCATGACATCGAGGGTGCTTTGATAAAGCTCCTCGTGCGCCTCCAGTTGATCTTCAATGAAGTAGGGATGCTCTCTTGCGCCTCGCGGATACGCGTGTAGGATAAGGGCGTGACCCTGCACACACTTGCTCCACGTTTCATTAAGCGAAGCGATTCGAGAGCGAATCTTCGCCGGCGTATAATTGTTGCGTCCAAATTTCTTGAAATTATCGAGCGCTCTCGCAATTGATCTAAATAGAGCACTCTGCGTCTCGAATTCACTCATGGTGAGTAAGTGAGGTGATTCGATCACTTATTATTCACAAAATGACGGTCCAGATCACCCCTGATCTGAGGAGATTCAGGAGGCGATCCCTGAATCAAGAATTTTAGTAAGGAAACAAGTAATTGTCAAAATCACTATTAAATTACGTTACGCAGGCTCACACAAAGTTTTCACGTTCGGTGATCGCAACGCTCGAAATCGAGGCGCGTTGGAATGTTTGCCCGTAAACAAGTGATCGGTCTTAGCCAATCCGCGATCGACACAGTTTGGCTAGCTAGGACACGTGTATTCAGCGTGTCGCGAATTTTGGCGCTCGCAAGACGCGCGATTCTCAGCGTGAACCCTCGAGGGTGTTCAGGGACGGCGTTTCTCTATAAAGCGCCCGTTGCTTCGAATTAACGTAATCCGCGTAATCATTAACACTTCCTCTTCTCTGTCCGACGTTTCTCTCGCGTTAATTCGAACGAATCGACTCAATAGATAGTAGTTAACCTATGGGCGTTCTGTCTCGGGAGCTCCGAGGGGGGGGTGAGGGGGGGGGGTAACGGGGAGGAGGGGGGCGGGGTATCGGGTTACACAAGGGTATCGGGTTACACAAGGATATCGGATTTCAAGGATATCAGATTTCAAGGATATCGGATTTCGCGGGAAGAGGGGGAGAGGGGGTTGACCTTGGCATACCACCGTGATGACTCACCATGATGACTCACCGGGATAAGTCACTGGAATGAGTCACCGGGATGACTCACCCGCGCCGCGGGTCCGCGGGAGGGGAAGTCCGCGTTCGCGTTCGCGGTCGCGGTCGCGCCGCGGGGTCCGCGTAGGCCGCGGGGGCCGCGTGGGGGGTGCGCGGGGACCGCGTAGAAGATCCGCGGGGGCCGCGGGGGGTCCGCGGGAGGGTCCGGGGGCCTCGTTCGCAACGACACTGCTAGGCGGCGCACAATGGGTAAGATTAACTCGATAGCGCGTAGGAGCGTGTTCATCGAACCTGTCGGACACGTTTGTCGTAAACAACATTTTTCTAGGAAAAGGGGGGCGGTTATCGCGTAGACTAAACAAATTCGCTAAACAATCTATCTACGCAGTACGTAAAAAACAAAGGCAGAAATGACGTCATCGGGACAATGATCGACCCGATAACGCATTGAACCTGTCGGAACATGTTCGTCGTAAACAACATATTTCTAGGGAAAAGGGGGTGTTATCGCGTAGACTAATCAATCAAGCCTGTCGGGACACATTCGTCGTTCTCAAAATTAAGTGGATTTAGAGATTCTAAGGCACTTTCTATACATCGCGTTATACATCATGCGTTTGGGTGAGCTGATTCGTATTGAACGCATCGCTAGCGTATATTACATTCGACGCTTCCCTGGGATCCGTCACAGTGGACGCGATTTTGGAGAACTGCTCTATCTACGTAGTACGTAAAAAACAAAGAAAGAAATGACGTCATCGGAACGATAATCGACCCGATAACGCATCGAACCTGTCGGGACACGTTCGTCGTGAGCAAATGTTTTCTAGGAAAAGGGGCTGTTATCGCGTAGACTAAACAATTTCACGCTATTTTTTACGACGCAGTACGTAAAACAAAGGAAGAAATAATCTTTCAAGATTCAATTGGAACGAGAGAGAGGGCAAAGGGTATATAATGAGGGATGAAGCGAATCGAGCCGCATTAGTATACGATTTGAGAGCGATACATTGGTTGAAAAGTATCGAGATTTATTGTGTGGTTAAACACGTTATCACATGCAAGTGCTGTGAAGTGATATAATAAAAGAACTGGTGCGAAAGAGAACAAACGTGGATCAATTCGAGCAAACCGAACGCGATTTATTGGAGCTGTCCGACCAAGTAGCTACCTTGGGTGAATTTTTCACATGGACGCTGCAATGCGCGGAATTCGTCGAGCAGCTCGAGACACGTTGTAGTGCCAAACGTCAGCGGCTCTCCGACAATCCAACGATCGGGCAAAGGCAATCGTTGGTTGCCCGAATCGCGCGACTCGAGGGTGTGAAGTCGCGATTGGAAAGACAATTTATCATAGCGGTGGTGATTATGTGAACGCCGGTACCAGTGGCGACACGCGCGCGGCAGAACTCGTATGGCGAGAAATCGACGCCGGGTTCAAAACGCGAATAATGACCGGTGCGGTAATTAATACAGACCATATAGAACCGCGACAGTTTTTGGAAGACGCCTGCAGCGTGGTGTGCAAGCAAGTGCGAGACATTATAAAAATACATAACTCTGTCAAAGTGAACACCGCGTTCAACGGAGAGTTTGTGGCAGGTGATAAACGTGCCAACAAGAGTATATGTACAAATAACATAGAACTCTGTGGTACATCGCACTTGCGCGAGTGGTACGAGCTACATGTTATCGATCCCACATTAGCGAAACTCGAGGAGTTCCAGGAACGCGACAGTGGGTGGGCGTTGACTCGAATCCTCAATTTGACGGTAAGCGTCAACAAGTACAATCCTTTGCGCGCGGGGTGTCACTTAGAATTGCTTAAAGACATTAAAGTTAAACACGCAGTGATCAATGTGCTGTCTATGGACAATGCGTGTTTTGCGTGAGCCGTGACGGCTGCTTTGCATCCAGCCGAAAAACATCCTGAACGGGAATCTTCATACCCGCATTATTCAAGGGTACTGAATTTACAAGACATTGAGTTCCCAATGACGTTGAGTCAAATTAAACAGTTCGAACGACTCAACGATATATCCGTCAATGTCTATATCATCGAGGGGCAGAAGACTTCAAACATTCTTCCAATACGGCTTACCGACCGCACAAGTGTTGAAAAACATGTGAATCTGCTGTACATGCAAGACCCACGAGACGACAATGTTGGACATTTTGTGTGGATTAAGGATCTATCCCGTCTCGTGAGCTCACAATTGAGCACGCACCATAGTCGGAAGTACATTTGCGATCGGTAAGTACTTTATTTAATAATATATATTACTTTATATTTTTTTGTAAAAAAAATAATAATATTTGTGTTTCTTTTTTGTAAATGTCTGCACTATTTCTACACGAGCATGAAATTGGAAGCCCACACCGTGGACTGCCGAGAGGTAAACAAATGCGCTATCAGACTACCGAGCGAGAACAACAAGTGGCTCAGCTTCAA
>NW_020216139.1:0-3021 GCF_003070985.1 Temnothorax curvispinosus | reverse complement strand
CAAGGTCTATTCGATGTCCCTGATCCCGATTCCACGTCGACTTCCTGGAGAAGACGTCTGGATCGCGTTTAAAACGTCCGCCAATGGCGGCGATCCGAATGCCTACTCTTTAGGCCCTAATTGATCGTATTCCGGCCCTACTTCCTGTAGCCGCCGTCGGAAACTACTAGTTGTCCGGACTGTCCGGACAACCCCCAGTTAGGATGGTCGGATTTTGATCGCGCTTCGATATTCGGGTGTACCAGGTGTCCCTGGTGACGCAGTTTTTGTTGTCTGTCCGGCAAACCGGGTGTTTGCGCGGTCAGATCGCAATCGCGATTGATTCGGACGTTTTCTCGACCTTCCCCGAGTACGCATATTTAATTTCACGCTGGTCCGACACTCGGTTCAAGATGTCGGATCTGTCCGGCAAACCGGATGTTTGCGCGGTCAGATCTCGCTCGCGGTTGGCTTGTACGTCTTACCGACCTTCCCTGAGCGAGCATATCGAATCTCAACTCGGTCCGACGCTCGGTTCAAAACATCGGGTCTGTCCGGCAAACCGGATGTTTGCGCGGTCAGATCTCGCTCGCGATGGACTCGTATGTCTTATCGACGTTCCCCGAGTGAGCATATCGACTCTCAGCTCGCTCCGACGCTCGGTTCACGATATTAAGTCTGTCCGGCAAACCGGGTGTTTGCACAGTCAGATCGCGTTCGCGTTCGGTCTTTAGGGTCTGTTCGTACCCCTGAACATGCATATTTCATACCGCGACGCTACGACGCTTCGCTCGCCAATTAGCCCCTTGTCCGGCAAACCAAGTGTTTGCGTGGGCGGATCGCGTTCGCGATAGTCTCCAGAGGTCGGGGAAGCCTCCCTCTGGCGGCAGTTCAAGCCTTTTGGCGCTGCGTCGCCGCGTTCGTCATTTGGTGACGTGTCCGGCAAACCTGGGGTTCGCGCGATCGGATCGTGTTCGCGATAGTCTCCAGAGGTCGGTGAAGCCTTCCTCTGGCGGCAGTTCAAGCCATTTGGCGCTATGGCGCCCCCTTCAGGTGTTTCGCCGGATGTCCGGCAAACTCCATGTTTGCGCAGTCGAATCGCGTTAATTTTTGAATGATCCTCTCATGAGGATGTCAGGAGTCGGCATCTCGACTCTCGTTCGCCTGGCGTACGCGCTGTCAGAATCCCGCGCTCCCGCGTCGAAGATTGTGTGTGGCTCGACCAATCATCGTGCCGGTGCTATTGCTGATCCACGCACCTAGTAAATCAAAAGAAAACTGCTTCCTGGTCGGGCCTGGCACTTGGTGCCGAGAAAAGAAAATTAAATATTTGTGGATCGCTGAAAATAAACGCTTATATGCTAAATGGGCCGCTGCCCAGCGACCGCTGTCGCATATCTTAACGCCGGACATATAGGCTGAATAACTTTATTCTAAAATGAAATGACTATTTACAACTCCGTCCTCGGAACGTCTTATTCTTTCCTAAAATTAATCTGGGGATGTCCCCCTTTCGTCGGCCGTATCGCCTTCTCCGCTGGATGGGCTGCCGAAGTCCGGCTCGTCCTCATCCGGCTGCTACCACGTCTGGCTCGGGATGGCGGTTATGATCACCGTGTCGGTAACGGTTGATCGACTCGGCGCGTACGGTTGCAAGGTTAGGTTAGGTTGTGACCGAACGATGCATAATCGGGCCACGGGGTACGCTATTTTGTCCTATTAGTCATTGGTCGCCACTCGGTTTAACCTTTATATACCGAGAAGGTAGGTATTCGTAATGAAAATCAGCCAAAATGTGAACAATTTGTTTAAACAATTTTATTTTTTTAATCCCGCCACAACTGCTCGATAAGCATTGCCTGAGCTCTGGATACCGCTAGGTATGACCTCAATCGGCCAGCCAGGGATACCTGTTAGCCGGACAGCTGCTTGATCAGGTAATATCTCCTTAACCCTTTGACTTTTCAGATTCCCGCCACGGGGTCCTCCTCTGGGATGCTCTGCCAATCGTTTCCACTATCGATCATTCACCTACCTCATCCGTGGAACCATGATAGCCGGACAACCGCTTGATCGGCTAAGTCCCGACATTAATATAAGTAAAACGCCACTAATTCTCCTTTATTTTCAGGTTTCGTCGACAGCTGCTTCATCACCATCGCCGATGTCGTAGATCACCGCTGCTCACCGATGTCTAGGATCAACGCGTTTGGGAGATAGCCGGACAACCGAGAACTGTCCGCGTAACTACAACTAATATCAACTTTTTTCAGGTTTCCGCCACGGTTTCCTCATCAATGGCCTCCTCTGAAGTAGAATCTGTGATGACCTTGAAGATCGGACCACGCTATCACCAAGATGGCCGGACAGCCGCTTGTTCAGGTAAGTTTCCGGGTAAGTAATGATATTTTTGTTTGGATTTTTGCAAATAACGATTGCTTTTATTGTTAACTTTAGTTGCACAATGTTGGTGATTCACAATTAACGATTGCCACACAAGATGGCGGTCGCACGCCTCGCTGAGTGCGATTTCGCGATTCAGGTACGCGAAAACCCGTACGTCTTTCGTATCGACGTCACGTAACGCTGTTGGCGGGCGTTCCCGTTTGTTATTAGACACTGAGGTAGTCTTAATTATCGTATTCCGTTTCGCGTTCGCAAATATTCTTCAACGATACGCCGGTATAATACGCGCGAGGTTGCTACCTTCGAGCGCCCACGGGAGACTGCCCCGAGAAACGTTGCTCTCTCGGGCTCCCTACCACCGAGATTTTCCCCTTCCATATGGGTCTCGGCCGCTTTCACCGCTCTGGAAATTTCCATGCTACGTCTTAACAAAAGGTGTTTACGCGTTTCGGCACACCAGGTGTGCGCCAGATGTTCGCGATGGAAATTTCCAACGCTAGTACACTATATGCGTTGCGCTCTTTCGACTTCCGGGTAGCAACAATTCAGCTTTTGAAATATTGACCTTTGAACGGCGCCGACCTATGCGCAAGGTCTATTCGATGTCCCTGATCCCGATTCCACGTCGACTTCCTG